>NW_027498190.1:0-150812 GCF_021521415.1 Bidens hawaiensis | reverse complement strand
TGTTGTAAAACACACTTACTTTCCTTATCGTTTTATCATGATTTAATTGCTTTTTAGTTTAATTATTAAGAGGTTTAGCTTGTTTTTGCTTAATTTTACAAAGATGGATGTTTACTTGTAGGTTATGAGTTTTAATGAAGAAAAGTGGCAAGTTTGAAGACTCTAGGGGCTTATTTGAGCAACTTTGAAGACTACAACTCAAGGCCCGACCCAAGCCCACAATATAGAAGCCTTACATGCATAATATATTAATTAAACAAAAGAAAAAAGAACCCTAACAGCCCATCAATCCCGAAATCAGCCCCCAACTAGTAAAAAAATAACCCAAAAAGCTCCCATTCAAGAGGAAAAATTTGTTTTTTACAATTCTTGAGCCAAGGGAAGAAGAAGGAGGCTACAGATAGTTGTGGACAGAAGCTACGGGTGATATACATTCATAATCTCAGCCATATAAACCTAAGTAATCATCCATAAACTTTGTCCTTTGTTCAAGAACCCTAACTTGTTAAGTTTAAGCTTTTTGTTGGATTGTTTTGCAAGTAATTTAAATTTTGACTTGTGTCTGATTGTTCTTGATCATTGAATGAGTTTTATTATGTTTTGGTTGTGTTATTTGATATTTATCTTAACTATATGCTGCTGTCCAAAATCAATGTTAGGCTAAAGTAGTTAGTTCTACCTAGGTTAGATGATTATTTTTAGGTTTTAGTAAGTAGTTTAGATTGTTGATGATCATGACTTGATTTGTTAATGTAAAGTTTGGTTTAACATTGAATTAGGTTGTGTTTATTGGCTGTGTTTTGATTAATAATACTCAATTACCTCTTGCTTTGATTGATTGAATCGGTTTTAGTTGATTTTAGCTTGTTTGAACTCTTTACATTGTGTTTAGAGATTGTTTGCGGGGTGTACAACCGTAGGGTAAGTTTGGGTATATTAATTAGTTAAAATCAGCGGGTAGACACCTTCCTTGAGACCGAGAGGTGATAGGAAGTAAACTCGTCTCATAGCTTTTACTTGTTAGGATTAGGATCGCGCGAGAGCGGGTTCGGTTCTTGTCGGGTTTTGGTTTGTGAGCGATTAGTTGACCTATTTTAAGTTAAACTCAATTGTTTCCTCTATCCTTGGTTGCGTAGTATTCGTCTCCATTAGGGTAGTGTGTCGGTGAGACCGAGAGGAGAGTCGGCATTAGAGCACGTTAACAATTCGTCACCCGGTTTGTTCTTAAAATCAACTAAGTGTAGGTGAGGGCTTGTTAGTGAGACCGAGAGGTAATCTAGCTTCCTGAGTGAACCTTAGTTGTGTCATTCCTTAGGAGCCGGTGTCGTGAGATTCAACAATCCAGTAGATTACTATACCTTCAATAGGATTCTTATCTAGGTAGACGATTTTCCCATTGATAAATCTTATTTTCAAAGATTCGTTTAGTCTTCTCAAATTAAGTCTTTTAAGTTAATTAAATTAAGTTAGGTTAAGTATTTAATAATATAAAAATCAATTTAAAATATATTATTCTTAGGTGAGTCTTATTTAGGGTTAAGTATTAGATACGTGTTCACGTGTCCTTGTGTTCGACACTCGGACTTCCTTAGTGCTATACTATTAGTGATCGGTACACTTGCCGGTTTTGTGTGGCTTCTTTACGAATTCCGTTTAATAAATTTAAAGCTTAGCTGTGAGAGCATCGTTAGACACACATCAAGTTTTTGGCGCCGTTGCCGGGGACACGGTTTGAGGCGTATTGAGAACGACCCGAGTTAGGATTTGCCTATTGTATTTTCGTATATTTAGATTAGATTAGTTGTTTTAATTAGTTTAGTTTTAGTTTAATTTTATTTTAAGTATTTTATTCTCGTTTTATCTGGTGCCCGTGATCCTTTTTCTTTTGAGTGTTCTTTAAAGGAAATATGTTCGGACGAAATGTTGGAACGCCATGGTGCAAAGTGTGTGGCGGAGATCACTGGGTACATGATGCTTATGAGCGAAGGAGGATAGAAACCGAGGCACAAAAGGCTGACTTCGAATCACTTTGGGTGGAACCACCATACCGTTTCGCATATGATCTTATGGGGAACTTCTTAGGGTATAGAGATTTATTGGGAAATATATTAGAGCCCACCCCGGAATTGGAGGCAATAATGGACGATGTACTGCATGCTATTGTGAATGACTCGGCATATGTTCCACCTCCGAGTCAAACGCTTATCCAACCCCTAAGTGAGATTGAGGATTCAAGAGTAGGGGAAGAGATAGAGGAGGAGCATTTGTACTCATGTGATGAAGAAGGTGAGAATCCACCCGGCCATGAAACAGATCCACTTGATGCATCACACCTGTCTTGTGAGAATGATATGATTGAGGATTTAGAAGGAGAACACCAAAAGTCTAAACTGATTAAAGAGGCGAATGTGGTTGTCTTGGATATTGGGGGTTGTCATGAAGAGCTTGTGGAGGGTACCTCTATGGAAGTAGATGATGTGCAATTTGACCCGGGTGATGACATTGAAGGAATAGAAAGATTAATTCTCAGAGAGACACCACAGAAGAGGGAACGTGTATACTTGGATCAAACGAACTTGAAGGTGAGGATTAGACATACGAAACAACATAAAAAGTTGACACACAGCAAATATGACATCCTCCTTCATTACACGACTCGGGTATAAAGTTTTGTCCGGGTAAGTATAAGTCTTGGTGGTCCGACCCGTTTCAGTTTTTCAATATCTCTTTAAATTTTTCTGGTGAGTTTTTCCCAACTAATAGTAAACGAATAAAACGAAACGGGTCGAGTGGGAAACGGATAAAGGAGAAACCACCTGATTGAAATTGAGATTTGGGGTCAGGCTAAGGACCCGTTAAACTAAGCGCTCTCTGGAGGCAGCCCGAGATTTAGAGTTTTGTTTCTTTTATTTTTGTTAATTAAAATTTTAAAAAATCATAAAAATCAAAATAAAAAAAATTAAAAAATACAAAAACACAAAAATATGTTTATTTTTTATGTTTTTGTTTTCTGTTTTGTACGCCGCTACATGCGAGCGAGTTTGAGTTTTTACAGGTATTATTATTCGCATGGTAGCTCTGATGGCGTTTTGGAACTGGTTCACACGAGGTTGCGGCCGCGAATGAAATGCTATACGGTCGTTCGTTCGAGTCATACACAGCTGATGAAGAATCTGCATCTAATCCAGGGGAGTAAACCGTTCTCTATTTTAATTTATGTTCTTTCAAGTTTTAATTTTATGCTTTACGTTTTATTTTTATTTTATTTCTTTTCCTTGTTCTCATCGAGGACGATTTCGTTCTACGTGTGGGGATGAGAATTTATTTTACTTAGTTGTAGAAAAAAAAAATAAAAAAAAATAAAAGTTTTTCACTTGTTTTTCATTTTCGTACGTTGTTTATGTTAAAAAAATGTCCCTCGTTTTTAGTTTCTTTTGCATTAAAGTGGGAGATGATGATATTTATCGGAAATCGGTTTTTCAAACTACTAATAATATGAGATAAATAAAAGAAAACGCACTTAACTTGGGATGTGTCGGTAGGCTCAGCCTTGAAAATGAAAGGGCAAATTTGATAAAACGGTTAAACGGAAATCTTTTGTGGGTAAAGCGTTTTGTCCGTGGAAAATAAGCAATGAAAGGTCGGGCCATACTCAAGCCTCAAATTTTGGTATGAAAAAGTGGAAATATCATGAGTTTTAAAAACATTTGAACATGTTATCATATGATGCTTGGGTAGGTTTAACGTTAGAGTATGCCGTGTAGCCTGTGATATAAATCTTAAACTGCTAGTTTAGTGTTTTACACCTCATTGGCGTATGGTTTTATAACCTTAAATCATGTATTGATGGGATGCTTCGGGTCCGGAGACCATGGGTCTGTATGTAATCTATTCATCTAGGTATTCACAATTCCTAAGTGGGGTTGTGGATATTTAAAATAAAGCCAAAGAGCAAACCCTTATAAGTCTATAAACATGATCACAAAAGTACAAAAGTACAAATACACTACAGACTTGATCATCCACGCTGTTAGCCATGTGGGGTCCCCTTGCGCGCGTCTTATTACCATTAAGAAACGGACCACAAGGGACACGCTACATGTAAGCCCTACAGATGAAATTTTGCATACTCACCTATGGTGATGGATTTGGGGTATTGCTTGATAACGGGGGTATGTCATGTTGTGGGGAACACTAGCTATTAATTAATTGAACCTTAATCGTATCTAATGGCTGCTTGGTAGACTTTGATGCTTAAGCTTAGGTGGATAAACAATACCCTTGATCGTCTTTAATATTCATAAAAAATTAGAGTAACAAAAGTTTTAAATCTGCTGACTTTGAGGTTTAAGTCAAGTTGGGGTGGTCTGGTCCGGTAAAAGCTGAAAGTAAGCGGGTCTTAATTGTGTAAACCACTGAGTAATGTTATTGTCGGATCTTATTTGTCCCGGTAAAGATTAAGGCATGGGTTTAAGTGGACAACAATATCGGTGATCGCGGTTTTTGCGTTCTTCTAAGCTTTAAAAATTAACCTGAATGTTTTTAAGACTGTATTTTCCGATTCTGATCCAACTGCATTAGACTTTTTCAAGGACGAAAAAGACTTAAGTGTGGGGATGTTTGATGTGTTGTAAAACACACTTACTTTCCTTATCGTTTTATCATGATTTAATTGCTTTTTAGTTTAATTATTAAGAGGTTTAGCTTGTTTTTGCTTAATTTTATAAAGATGGATGTTTACTTGTAGGTTATGAGTTTTAATGAAGAAAAGTGGCAAGTTTGAAGACTCTAGAGGCTTATTTGAGCAACTTTGAAGACTACAACTCAAGGCCCGACCCAATCCCACAATTTAGAAGCCTTACATGCATAATATATTAATTAAACAAAAGAAAAAAGAACCCTAACAGCCCATCAATCCCGAAATCAGCCCCCAACTAATAAAAAAATAACCCTAAAAGCTCCCATTCAAGAGGAAAAATTTGTTTTTTACAATTCTTGAGCCAAGGGAAGAAGAAGGAGGCTAAAGATAGTTGTGGACAGAAGCTACAGGTGATATACATTCATAATCTCAGCCATATAAACCTAAGTAATCATCCATAAACTTTGTCCTTTGTTCAAGAACCCTAACTTGTTGAGTTTAAGCTTTTTGTTGGATTGTTTTGCAAGTAATTTGAATTTTGACTTGTGTCTGATTGTTCTTGATCATTGAATGAGTTTTATTATGTTTTGGTTGTGTTATTTGATATTTATCTTAACTATATGCTGCTGTCCAAAATCAATGTTAGGCTAAAGTAGTTAGTTCTACCTAGGTTAGATGATTATTGTTAGGTTTTAGTAAGTAGTTTGGATTGTTGATGATCATGACTTGATTTGTTAATGTAAAGTTTGGTTTAACATTGAATTAGGTTGTGTTTAGTGGCTGTGTTTTGATTAATAATACTCAATTACCTCTTGCTTTGATTGATTGAATCGGTTTTAGTTGATTTTAGCTTGTTTGAACTCTTTACTTTGTGTTTAGAGATTGTTTGCGGGGTGTACAACCGTAGGGTAAGTTTGGGTATATTAATTAGTTAAAATCAGAGGATAGACACCTTCCTTGAGACCGAGAGGTGATAGGAAGTAAACTCGTCTCATAGCTTTTACTTGTTAGGATTAGGATCGCGTGAGAGCGGGTTCGGTTCTTGTCGGGTTTCGGTTTGTGAGCGATTAGTTGACCTAGTTTAAGTTAAACTAAATTGTTCCTCTATCCTTGGTTGCGTAGTATTCGTCTCATTTGGGTAGTGTGTCGGTGAGATCGAGAGGAGAGTCGGCATTAGAGCACGTTAACAATTCGTCACCCGGTTTGTTCTTAAAATCAACTAAGTGTAGGTGACGGCTTGTTAGTGAGACCGAGAGGTAATCTAGCTTCCTGAGTGAACCTTAGTTGTGTCATTCCTTAGGAGCCGGTGTCGTGAGATTCTACAATCCAGTAGCTTACTATACTTTCAATAGGATTTTTATCTAGGTAGACGTTTTTCCCATTGATAAATCTTATTTTCAAAGTTTCGTTTAGTCTTCTCAAATTAAGTCTTTTAAGTTAACTAAATTAAGTTAGGTTAAGTATTTAATAATATAAAAATCAATTAAAAATATATTATTCTTAGGTGAGTCTTATTTAAGGTTAAGTATTAGATACGTGTTCACGTGTCCTTGTGTTCGACACTCGGACTTCCTTAGTGCTACACTATTAGTGATCGGTAAACTTGCCGGTTTTGTGTGGCTTCTTTAGGAATTTCGTTTAATAAATTTAAAGCTTAGTTGTGAGAGCATCGTTAGACACACATCATCATCCCACCTCATAGCCTTAGCTTCCTCTCGGGACTTTCTTTGCTCCACCAACTCCTACCAATACATGGCTTCATCTCCTAACGATTGGGTGGCATAACCCACTGTATGGTCAGAAAGACACTTGCTAATTCAGATAACCTTGTCCATGGCGGTTATCCATGGAAGTAAGTCTCCTAAAGCAGTCGGCTTCGGCGGGTCACAACCTATGAATGACTTGTAGTTACACTCGCCTCGGCCTCTTCTTCTGTCATTAACTTTCATAGACCGAACCTCACTTGAGTCGCCTTTCTCCCTCTCTCTCATTGTTCTTCTTACCATTCCCTCCCGACCTCTCAGCGGATCTTGCATGGCTTCCAGCAAACATTTCAAGTTGTAGGTTCTTCACTGTAGTAGCTACAGCTTGAGCAATGGCTGATTGAACAGCAGGGTCAAGTTGAAACCCTTCATTGTTGCTCGGATTTCGTCCAGCTGCGCTTCCTTCTACCCTTGTGTTAGTAGCTGATTCTGCAGAAGGTTCTCGGACAATACTGGCTTACCACGACGTCCGCTATGACCTCCTTGATCGACGACCATTCTTTCTCCAGCCATTCGTATTCTATAAGGAAACACACACATCATAACTTAAGGAATCATTTAGTACAAGGATAGTAAGGCTAACAGGTAATAACAGTGGCCAGCTGTGATTAGCTGATCACGTTACTCTCCGTGTCCTATACACTTCCCTTTGTGAATCCACTTGTGCTAGTTCTACTTCTAACAGTTACTCTCTGTGTCCTATACACCTCCCATTGTTAATCATATGATTTACCTTTACTCGGCTTGCTTGAGTGACACATGGCTTTCTTGAATTGGCATATTCTTTTTTTTTCTTTCTTAAGTCCCATTCTCTGTTCGAGTCTAAGCAAATAGGATGCTTAATTCTCTCGAACTTATGCTCTGATACCAAATTGTAGTAACATCCCGAATTTTTAAAATAATATTTAATATATTATCTAATTATGGTGGAAAAGTTTACTTAAGTTAGTAGAGAATTAAAATAATAAAGATGGAAGGATAAGTAAGCTAATTAGATGGAATTAATTATGGACCAAAAAGGAAAGATGAGTCTAAGTTCCATGGGCTTAATGGAGTATAAATACCCCATAAAACCCTAATCCTTACCATTTTCATACATCTCTACACCATAGTCTACACCATCAAAACACACACTTAACCCAATTCCCGTTTTTGAGAAAGCCACCCACAAAGACACAAAGATTTCAGGTGATCTAGCCGTCGGATCGGTCTCAACTTTTAACTGAGTGTTCATGGTATATAAATGAAGATTTCCACCGATTAGATCTTCGATCAGAAGTCGGGAAGTCCGATTTTTATCAGCAAAACCATAGCAGCTCAAAAGTGAAGATTCCGGCAACTGTTCAGCTGTTCCGGCGACTGTAGCGGCAGTTTCCAGCGAAGGTGAGCTGATGAGTTTGTATATCGGGACGAGGCGGTTCCGTGGCCGCTTGAATCACTCAAATCGGAGTTCGTTTGATATGGTTTTGAGCATCTCGAGTGATTTCATACAAAAACCTCAAATGTACGTTTTTGTTAAAAAGGCTTACTTTTCATAAACGGATTTAGAAGAAAATTGGTAGGATGATAGATCGTGTCATGATTATTTATAAAGTAATGAACTTGATAATAAACGGGTTAGTTGGTTTGTTTAGGGTAAAACGAGTAGTGTTCGGTTTGTGAAAAGGACGGGTAAACGAAGTCGGTTTTGCATGAAACTTAGTAGGATAGTAAATCGAGTATAGCTATACCATAAAGTTGCAAACTTGAGGATTAAAATGGACTTAACGAACTTATGATTATGTACGGTTCATAAAGGAAACCCTAGATCTAATTAGAACGTTTTAACACTATAAAGGTTTAAACTTTATGACTAGAACAGGCTAGATCTTGAAGCCGTAATTATGATGGGTGTAAAACGGTTATGAATGGTGGAGAAAAGTGGTTAAAAGTTCATGATATGAACCATAAACAGTTAACAGAGCTAGGTAAAAGTGATAAAGATAGAAAGATTTTTTTTTTTTGCATCAATCTAAAGATCTTCAGCTATTTTATATAATTTACTATAAAACGATTACAATAAAGTGGCAGGCAAACGGGCAGCAAGCTGCGCCGCAACCCCCTTTTGAATAGAAAAACCAATCCTGCTAAAAACGAAGCTTTGGGACCTAGAAGCTGAAGAGGTTCCGTGTACGACGCGTTGAACCCTACTCAAAAATTTCACAGCCTCTGGAGCCAGAAAACCAAATGTATCAAAGGCAAATGGTAGAAAGGCATGTTGATTATCTAAACAAGCTTTCTCGTGTTTAACAACTTTGCCTGATTCATCCTTCAACGCAGCCTGACCCACAACAAACCCACGGTCCCTGAGCCCAACAAGAGGAGACACTCCTGTAAGATCCACACAGGCGTGTTTCCCCCCTGCCCACCCGAACACAAGAATATCAGCTGGTCATAAAGTAGACCTCCCTTCAAGAGGATCCGTGAGAAAGTTAACAGGGGCCTCCTTTTTAGCAGAATTCCCTGCCCGTTTAAGAACATCACACAGAACATCCCTAACCAGATCATGTCTGTATTTAAAGCCAGGCAATTCTTTGCAATGCACCGCATGGTCACCAAAAGAATCCAAACAGACCTTGCGACAAATTGGGCAAGGTTCATCCGTCAGGAACATAGGGATCATTAACCTGTACTTAACGATAGCCCAATACTCCAAACCCGACATACGTTGGCCTAATCCTTCAATGGGGATGGCCGTTAGAAAATCCTGAGCTCGAGGAGCCCGAAGGCATTCAAACACCGCCTTTTGGCGAGGGGATAGATCAAACTTCACTTCTGAACTCTTGACGATTCCACTAAATAAGGCACTCGCCACAACATTTTGGGCTTTAGGGGGGCGGTGTCCTTATTAGAGAACCCGCTAAGATCAAAATCTGGAAGTGAAGTACGTAAACGATCCATCGCACACCCATAATCAGAGTCCAACCCATAAATATCACAACCCCGAAGAATATGGTCTTGCAAACACCACGACTGTGCTCTCGAAGCCACAAAATGAGCTGAACACACCAGACCCGAGGGTTCTCGGCCAAGACTAAGGGTTCTAGGTCAAGACTGAGGGTTCTCGGCCATTGAGTTCTCGGTGAACTGAGTTCTCGGTCAAGAAAAGTGTTCTGGGTCAAAAAGGGAGTTCTCGGTCAACATGAGTATTCGGTCCCAAGGGTTCTCTGCCTTGAGTTCTCGGCCACTCAGTTTTCTGTTTGGTTTGGGCCTGAACCCAGTTAGGCCCAGATGCTTCAATGGACAAGGGAACTGATTTAACTAAGTCCGCAAATGTCCAGCCCATAAGTTAAAACAAGACTAGCCCATCATCATGAACTAAACCAGCAATCCCAACTTAGAAAAAAAGTTGGTTAACTAAAATACCAACTTAAGTAATTATACGGTTAATTAACAAATATATAATTAACAGTTAGCCGAGCTCAGTTAAAGAAGGGAATAACGATTAACGGTGAACGCAACAGGATCCAGATGAGTTTCTAGCCCCATTTCCTCGTTATGTTTTTGGGGCTGTGTTCATACTCGATGTGATAGTTAATACACTTACCTTAAATGGTAAGTGTATGCCATGTATGATTTATATGTTATTTATGTATGTATATTTTGAATGTGAATGAAAGCTTGTCTGCACGTGAACGATCTTTGGATATTGCACGTATTGACAAGGGAGGTACGTATATGATAGTTGAATGTGTACGTTAGATATATGTATAACATATGAGTATGTATGAATGATAAAAGAAAGTATATGTATATTATGGGTAGGTAAATACAGTATGTACGAAGATGAAAAAGTAGGGACCAGACCCTAATAATATCTATGATGGTAGGGACCAGACCCTAATAATATCTGTGATGGTAGGGACCAGACCCTAATAATATATGTGATGTTGGGGACCAGACCCTTTATAATATCTATGATGTTAGGGACCAGACCCTTATAATATCTGTGAGGTTATAGGGTGGAAGGCTCTTTAAATAGGATGGATAGTTATGTATGAAAAGTAAGTATGAATAATGTACACCCCTTCGGGCATGTGTGCAAGTATGTGAACCAATTGTATGTTGTATGATTAACTAGAACTCACTCAGCGTAGCTGACTTTTAGTATGCACGCAGGTGAGTAGGATGAGGCAGCTCGCTTGAGGGGAACACATGGCATTGAATAAGAGGCTGGCATCGGAAGAATCAAGACGTTTATCAGTTTATGTTTAATTACTTAGTTTTCTAAAGACAAGATGGGTGTTTAAGACATGTTATAGATCATTATGTAATAATTTATGAAAGTTTTTATATTCCGTGAATGTTTTTATTAACTCTGATGACTAGAACTATGTGAATGATTAAATCCAACGTCCAAATGTGAGGAACCGGTAACGGGGCCTTACAAGTTGGTATCAGAGAAAAGTTCGAGAAATTTAAGCATCCTACATGCTTAGACTCGAACAGAGAATGGGATTTAAATAAGAAAATAAAGAAGATGCCAATTCAAGATAGCCATGTGTCACTCAAGCAAGCTTAGTAAAGGTAAAGTATACGGTTAAATAATGTGTAAAGATGTTAGCTTAATTGTTAAAGGAAGAATATGTGTATGTAGGGATAGGATTAATTGATTGTTTGATTGATTAACTGTGTAAAAGTAGAAACTAACACAAGTGAAATCATAAAGGGAAGTATGTAGAACCTGAAGAGTAATGAAAATAGTTAATTACACTTGGCCACTGTCATTAACTACTTACCTTACGAATAATGTGCTAAATAATTCCTAGAGTGATAACATTTGTGTTTCCTAGAGATAAGATAGATGACTGCTACAATAGCGATGAGCGCGAAGAGGTCGTATTGGACGCTGTGGTGAGACACGTGCCAACCAGACACCTGTTGAAGAAGGTGTGACAAAGTAATATACGAAAGCAATAGGACTTCGACTTTAGGAAGTAAAGAAAAGGATCACGCCTGGAGCTTGTAATCATATACACCAAGAGAGTTGCTCAAATGTTTCGCACTACAATGCCAACAATGTTTGCCGAAGCATCAAAGGTAGCTCGAACTGTGAAGTCCAAATGGAAGTAGCGTGAAAGAAACAGAGATAAGCCAACTAGAATGAGTCAAGACAGGTAGTATGTCTGCAATAGTTAACTCCATAAAGGAACTTGTTGGGATCAGGAGTAACGAAGCGAATGACGAGAAAGTAGAGATGATCGAGAAAGACGGATGAAAGTCGAGGCACCCTAATAGAAAAGGAATGAAAGTGATGTAGTGTGGTAGTGGCTTGTATAAGTATGATAGATTGGATATATAGCTTTTGCACAAGATCGTGTTTTAAATTTATTAAAGTGATTTCTACAAAGACTAAACACACACAAAATAGGCAAGTGTACCTATCGTATATGTAGAATAGTATTGGTAAGAACCAAGTATCGATCCGTGGACACAAAGGTTTCTAATAATAAATCGTTGTTTTGCTTTAATCGGAGGTTTTAATCATTTTGGGGTTAATTTTGAACTTTTTATAAAATGTAAATACTTATATATAATATATAGATGACCAAGACAAGAAATTCTAAACGAGTTGTTCAATTATGCGAAGGTTATCATCTAAGATCAAGAATCCACTCCAGTTTAGCATTGAATATTAATATTTGGACATGTGATAAACTTGCCATAGAAATATATGATAGATATCTCCTTAAACCTTAAGTGAGCATCATTAGCCCTAAGGAGATAGCATGCGCATTTTAAAGTCCACCCTTTCCTAATGTCAAGCCATCTCAATGATGTCAATTTAAGTTGGCAAGTAGTTTCGTAAAGTAGAAAGATTAGGATTGACTTAGATTTCTCAAACACCAATTCTAACAACTTCGGGTGGTTGTAGTTCATCACACAACCTCCCCTTGGTTAATTTATGTAGGTTATAATTACACATTCCGTTAACATATGATTTCTTTAACTAATTTGATATCCTAAGCAAAGCCATTTTCAGATTTCCAAGACTTAGAGAAATACATCATAACTTATATCTCATCATTTCTAAGTACAATATAAGGATCCATGTTTCGATGATGTATCAAAGTATTTCTATCTTTCAAGAACATGAATCGATCTTGAACGATTGCCAATAGAATTGACAACCACCAACTTTGAATTAGTGATTTAAGATTGTGAAACATTTCTCATCAAAAGATAATTGTAATATAACCATGTACTTTAATAGACTACATCACATGTCTTGATTAATTATCAAGTAAAACATAGCTTCTTCATAGATTTTAGATGGTAAACTGAGTTTAGCTCATAATGAGCATGATGATAAACATTAAGATGAATGATGATAACAAATACATGATTAAACTTGGAATAATCTAACCAAATGTAGATGAATCTTCCTTCTTAATGATGGTTGATGATGGTGATGACCTCCAAGCCTTCAAACTCTTCACTAGATCTTCAAAGTGAGTGTTAGTGTGTGTTTTTATAAGTGAAAACTGGATAGATATCTTTTCAAGGCACACCAAATGAGTGCAACATGAGCCACTATTTATAGGCATTCTGGAGTGTGAGGCACGGCCCCGTGCTTGATGGGCACGCCCCCGTGCATTTTTATGACATGTGCCAGATTTGTTTCGTCTTTTCTGAAGTGTGAACACGGCCCAATATTTGGTAGGCACGACCCCGTAGTTTTTAGTGACATGTGCTAATTCTTTTTTTTTTCTTTTCTGTGTTCTTGTCCACGACCCCGTGTTTGGTAGGCACGGTCCCGTGCTTTTGCTTCCATATTTTGTCTTTTCTTGTGTTTAAAAGCATGGGGGCTTGTTTCTTGAGGCATGGGGGCGTGTTTCTTTGATTTCTTGTGTTTTCTTCAGTTTTTCTTCGTCTTTTTGCTTGTTTCTTCGTTTGGGGCTTGGTTTCACCTGAAATTATGTTTTATTATGATAAATAGTCTTTTATGCTATGTTATTTGATAGAAATTGCAGTTTTTAGAGATTATTTGATGCTGAAAAGATGTATATTTCTAAGTACATCAAACTTCCCCACACTTGAACATTGCTTGTCCTTAAGCAATATTTTTATTAATACTACCTAAAAACAGTAAGCTTAGATTATAACCATCCCTTAAGTGAGCTCCAAGAAGATGAAACAAAATAACCAATTTACATGTTAGTGATAAATAAGAAAGAACTTTTGGTTTTATGATCTTCCGTTTATGCAAATCGTCACATTCTCACAATGTTCACTTACACTCGGTTTTATATCTGATCATATCTGTGATGTATGTATGTGAACGCTTTATTCAAAATGCAACATGTGATAAATAAGCTTGTAACAAGTTCAAATCTTCACCTTTAAAAGGGTTGCACAGATTGGAAGGTAAAATGGGTTGGTTTTATGTGAGTAGGGTTTTGGTATTTTGTGGTAGTTCAAGGATTAATGAGGATGGTAAATACAACTAATTGTCGGGAGTCTTGAGATGTCTTCAATGGTTAGCTCCTTTTCTTCGACAAAATTTTTATTATTATTATTATTTTTTTTAGATACCTAATGACTCTTTTAAGGTCAGATCGTCAAGACCAGTTTTATCGAAGATGTGGATCAATTCTTCCTCAATCCTGTTCTTAACATAACTTCCAATTCTAATGGATCGTTCGGCTTTGAGCCTAATAGTCCCATCCTCATTAGTTCGGTATATTCATGCTGAGACTGAGTTTGACTTTTTCTACATCTTCCTTCGTGGGACCAGTTTCCGCAACCTAAGCATCGTTCATATCTTTTTGCTCATCTCTTCATTGCGTTTTTGGAAATTCCACAGAATGGTGGCCTTTTATCATCTTGGCGCCACTTTTTCCTCACCTCATTGCTAAAGAGAATGATTCTCTCCCTAAGTTCTAGAGGCAACCTAGGTTTTTTGAAGTGTATGCAACAAAGGAAATTGAAATCGAACGAATGCATTTCCAGTTTTTTAGGGTCTGCCAGTAAAAGACCAGTGTTGTATTTTACCGGTGAGAGGGATAAAATGATAGGGTTTTTGGTTAAGGTTTTTAGGTTTTGTAATTTTGGTAATGGTTTTGATGGAATTGTGTCAATATTACCTTCTTCCTTATACAACGCTTTGTGCGATCTTGAAATGAATAATTGCGACAAGTTCTAAATCACACGAAACATATGACTCACTCAAAGTTTCTGAAAAAAATATTTATATGGCATGAGGTTTATCTCACAGTAACAGAGGAATTGGATATTAACGCCATATTTTGCATAAATTTATTCTCAACATTACAAAACTTCTTTTTACCTTTTAACTTTTTAATAATGATTGGTTATTTGCAAAAAATTTCTTGGTTTTCTCTTTAGGTTTTAAAATAATCTTTGTTTGCTGCAAAAAAATATTTGTTGATTTAGAGAATTTTTATAATTAATTGATCAAACAGTTGGTCAAGTAATTCCCCTCCCCACACTTGAATCTCACATTGTCCTTAATGTGAAAAGATTCATGAAAATATAAAAATTCTAATTGAGTATTATGGGTTAAAATGGAAAGTTACTTCCCTACGGGTTAACGAAATTTCGACAGAGCGTCCCCTGTTTATCGTCCGTTTTCCTGTTTTTGTACCTGTATAATATAAAACTACAAACAACCACAAATAACCAAGCATAAACTGCTGAAATTAGGTATGGATTCATCCATCCCTTGCCCTATTGGGCTAAATTAGTACCTACCATAATGTCTTTGGCACCTACGACCATAAAAATATTCAAACGAACACATAAACAAACAAACAAGTACGATAGAAAGTAAATTGTTTAAAACACACATAATAAGTTCATAAAATACTACCAACCCATGCCCGTGCCTGACCTACCAGTGTCTCCAGTCATCAGTTACCTGTGTTCGGGTCAAATGGTCCCCACTGCCTGTCCATGCGATAGCCCAATCGTTCAATCTCTCGCCTCGTTTCTTAATATTCGGCTGCTCGTTGTGCATCGGAGGCAGCCATTTGCTCTGTGATCCCGTTAAATGAGGCGGTAGTTTTAGTTGAGAATTGACCGATAAGTTCATAAATACCCTCCAAAGAGTATCGGCTGTCGTGTGACGAGCTGGGGCCGGCCCCTGATGAAGATGGGCCTCCTCTCTGACGTTAAGTTCGGCGACGGCTTTGTCTGGGTGGTGATTCTCGTCTTTCGGGCACATCCTGTATCAACATCTCGGCTGGGTCTTCCGGATCCCAAACCTGGTTGTACTTGTCACAAAACCTCCACACATTCGGGCTGATTTGCTGAACCATCTGCATGCTTTGACAGTAATCAAAGTTGAGAGCTATCGGGTCTGGGCTTCGAGTTCCTTCTGTTTCTGCATTGTAGGCCCTGTAAAGGTTGTAGATCCAAGGACCATCGAAGATCGGGGTATTTCCTCGGGCACTTGCATTTGTCACGAAGATTTTGCAGAATAGCATCGTGATATTGCATGCTATTTCGTTTTTCATGTAGTATAATGCCCAAAGATCGCTCAGGTTGACAACCCCTTCACTCTGACCTCGAGCTGTGACAGTGTGACTAAGAAAATGGTGTATGTACCTCATGAGTGGGTCACGCAGTGCTGGGCTTTTTGAAACGCTTGGTTTATACTCTGTTGTACCATAGCTCAACTGTTCCCAAGCTTCTGCCCTTGTGTCGCCTGCATCAGCTTCATCATCATCACCTTCATCTATAAATGTTGTTTTAGCGTCAAACCAGATGTCTGAGTCTGTTTCCTCGGTTGTATAAATTCCCAGATCGATTCTGAGTTGGGTGACAGAGGTTGTATGCCATGTGCCTCCACATCGAAACTCGATTGCCTCTTCATCCCACATGTCAAACTTCTTCTTTTTAATATTGAACGAGGCTAAGAATTCCTTTGTAAGTTCCTTCACTGCTTCCCCTGTTTGACCAAAAACCTGTCTCCAAGGTCCCCTCACAATGTTCTCATAACGGTTCCATTGGTTGACATGTCTCAAAGTGTTTTCCATGCATAGAAGTTGGCTTCTGGATAACTGTAGTTAAGATAGTTTAACCTTGTGTTTGCTTGTCGGTCCCTCGTTCTGCGGTTTGGGAAGACTAGAATTGCATGAACATCTTCTCCATACTCGGCCATCTGCAATTTAAACCCGAATTAGTCAAAATTCGTGAAAAATTTTCAATTTGCTGAAACAGAGAGCAAAGCATGGTGGCGTGCTTTCAGAAGCACGGCCCGGGGCTATTGCTTCTGGTTCAGTTCCTTTTGATGTTTGACTTTTAGTTGACCACGATTCGTGTTGTTTTGGGCACGGCTCGTGTTTTTAATACTGATTTCTAACCTACCCAGACTCGAACCCTCGTTTCTAACTGGTTATATCAATTAGGTTTAAAGGTGTGTCGGGTATTTATGCTAACACCCAAAACCCGAATTGTCCCTTTCAATTAAACCCTAACCATCAAACATTTAACAATCTATTCATCATATGCAAGAAAAATAACCCATATCCTTTTCGGGTTTTGACCCGATTTGAGCGATTTTAGGGTTAAACTAAACCAAAAATGACGAGTTTGAACAATGCAATTGTTAAATTAACATACCTTAGGTTTTAAATTGAAGATTTGATGAAACAATTAGCAAAATATTGGATAGTCGGCGGTTTTCGGTCCATAAACGTAGTGAATGTAGGGTTGGTGGTTGGAAAAAGTTATTTTATTAAGTTAAAACTCGTAACTGCTTTGGGACCAAAAGCACGGCCCCGTGCTTTTAGAGGCACGGTACCGTGCTGCATAGTGCGGACAGTATTTGTTTAAATTATATTTATTTGTCGAGCTGGCTCGTTTTTAACTGGGTTTTATTTTCTGGTTAGTTTAACATAGTAATTAAAAATCCTAGACTTCATTAAAATATGAAAGATAAAACTAAAGACAAAATTAAACATAGATAAAAATGAAAAGTACAACAACAACTCTCGGATCCTAACACATAGTACTAGCGTGAACAACTTCAACATGAAACAAAGTCAGAACTTCAACAACCACCACTTCCGAACAAGTCCTGGATGTGTGGTGGTTCTCGTTTGGCTTCCAAAAGTTCGTCAAGCTTTTTGTTGAGCGTAACGATTTCTCTGTTGAGAAAGTTAAGTTTGGAAGTCACATCTTTGTGGTGGCCATCTACAACATGGAAGTTTTCGAACCTAAGCAGATCGACTTTGTTAATTAACTCGACTACTCGAGCTTCGGTTTGAATGTTGATCTCAACTTGATCTCTTATTATGCATTGGAGTCTCATGACCACCTCCTCAAGGTATGAGGAGGATTCATGTTGTTTCCCCTTTCTTACTGGCCTCCATTCAACCTTTTTTCCTTCCATTTAGGTAAGTTGTGTTTGGTGTGAATGGAATAGTGAGTTTATGCATGCATTATATAGAGACTGGAATGTTGAACACGGCACCGTGCTTTCAAAAGCACGGCCCTGTGCTGCTAGAGGAATAAATGTTTCCGATTCAGAGAATTGTACGGAGTCAGCGCGTATCATGCTGAAGATTCTGGGGTGACCACGGCCTCGTGCTTAGGAAAGCACGACCCGTGCTTTTTGTCATAGTTAATTTCTTTGCAATTTTCAGTAAGATGCAAGATCGGGAATTCTTAGAATGACATTTATTATGATAATTTAGAAGTTTGGTCATCTAAAATTTACTTATCATTAAAATAAAAGTCCTAGAACAATTACGGGATAAGCCCGGTTTTCCTAGAAATAGAAAATATTCGGGTTAACCCGAAGTCCTAACACATTGTGCTTAATGCACTTGTTTACACATAAAAAACAGAAAGTTAAGTTTCCTAGAGTTCCCCGAAAGGTTCTCCTCCTCCGAATGGTCCTGGTGGTGGAAAATACGTGAAACCGAGAACTTGAAACTGGAGTTGTTCATTGATGTCTCGGAGTTCGATTTTCATGTTTTCCACTGATTTGGTGAGTTGAACGAGACGCATCTAAGCAAGGATATTCATTTCGGTGAGTTCTTTAACGAGTTATTAAAGTTTTAAGAGAATCTCGGTTTTGGAAACATGGCAGACATCGTTTCTCGGGTGTCGGGAAACGGGGATTGCTTCACTCATCTCAGTTGGCATGTTGAATTTTCAGAGGTTAGTGGTTTGGTTTTGGTCGTTGCAAGGAATGCAATGACACAAGGTGCCTTTTATAACCAACCAGCAAGCCAAGCACGGCCCCGTGCTCTTGGAGGCACAGCCCCGTGTGTTTGCTCTGACAATTCTGTTACAAACCAGTCTGACTGAGATTTTTGCAGCGAAGATGTCGTTCCACATTTTTTGGCACGGGACCGTGCTTTTTAGAGCATGCCCCCATGGTTTTCAAAATTTTATTTATTTTATTATTTGTATTATTATTGTAATTTATTTAGAAGGCCTAGTTGTAACGATTCCGACGAAACCCGGTATACCCTAACCGGTAGACAATAGTTACGTCATATTTAATGTCGGGTACATGAATTACCATAGTAATTATACGAGAATACATGGTTCACTGTATTGATTGTACGTGAATATATAATTCATCGCATTGAATATGCGATTAATCGATCGATAGTTATTGAAACCCGAATGAATCGAGGGTTCAATTATAGACGAAATATATGATATTTAGTGATGTTACGAAGCATTAATGCTTCGGGATAAGTGAATTAAAGCACAGAAAAAGAATTTCGATTTAATGGTACGTCGGTACATTAAACGAAACCTTTAATACCAAACCAAGCAAGAGACGATCGATTAAGCCGAAAAAGATGCGCGATAATTAATAATATGATGTTTTAAGTTAATAAATGTCATGGTTTAAGTTTTTAAAGTTTTTAAATCGGTTTTATATAAATTTCATTTTTACGCTGAAAAACGACCGTTTTAACCTCGTTTTAAGCCGAATTAGACATTTAACCGAAAAACGAACTGAACCAGATTATCCAAAACATTATCCGGATATCCGAAATCCAAACATGTGGCCTAGAATGGAGAGGTGGGTCCCACCCCACCCCCCTTGATGTTCCGATCGGAATGGGAGGATATCCCATAATCCTCATTTCTTTTTTTTACACAAACCTTTCAAGATCTCACAATCCTCTCAACATCATGAACTCAAAACCGAGAGTTCTAGCAAGAAAAACAAGGTAATGATCGAGTTATGCACGTGTTCATCTTCGTTTCTTGAGTTTATTTGCAAGAAAATGAGGTTTCAAAGATGAAAACTGATTCTTGCATGATCAAGTGATGTATACGGGTTATACAAGGGATCTTGGTCCAAGAAAGGAGTTAAACGAAGCAAAAACGAATTTTTACGGTTAAAACTTTAGTTTTGAAACAATAACCGAAACTATAGTGTAAGAGGCTTGATCGTGAGTGTAACTTGCTTGGTATTGTGGTATGTTGGTTGTAGGTTCTGTATTTAGTGGTAGATAAGGCGGAAAAACGAGTTTGTAGCTTGTAGTGGCGGAGATCGAAAGGTATATTCGGTTTATGTTCGGTTTTGGAGTTTTTGGACAGATTGTTGATGGTTTAGAGTTGGGTCATGAAATTTTACAGGGATGTTCTACACATGAAAATAAGAGTTCTATGAAATTTTAGTAATTTTTGGACAAAGGATGAATATTTGGTGAATTTAATGCTCGGTTTTGGCCAAAAATGGTGAAAAATAGTTAAATATCATGAAAAATTCTGTAAAATTGCAGATGAGCTTATTATAACATGTATAAGTCACACACAAAATTTGAGGTCAGTTGGAGAAGTCTAAGTAGGCTTTTCGGTTAAACGAGTTCTAGGGTTTTCTAGCTCGGTTTTAGTGAAAATGGCATGTAAAAAGAGATTTTGGTTCTGGAAAAATTACAGGCGACTATGAGGATGGCAGGGGACATCCAGGAAAAATTTGGGATTTTTCTAAGTTCGTTTGGTATTTACGACATATTTAGTGTTTAAATGGTGTTTAAAAATAGATAAATAAATTTTAAATATAAAAATTAATTCTGGAAGTATTTTTATAAATTTCCCCACTATCAAAATGTTAGTTTTGCAAAATCTCAAGATCAGAGGATGAACGGATATTTATTTGGAATAAAAGTGAACTTTTATAATATAAAACGCGTAAACCAGCAAAGTTCGGGTAGACGAACTGACTGGTGTATAAAAACCATAAAAATGAACTATTTTCATATAACTGAGTTAAACAAGCAAAAATAAATCATCCGAAAATAATTCGGATAATTTGGGTAATTTTAAACGATTTAACAGTTTCCCGTGCACTAAAGACGGAAACGGGTCCCGCGGCCAATCGGGGCGTCTAAACCGAGCTCTAATTTCACAACTTTAATTAAATTATCAGTCAACGACTATTTTCGGGTCGTGTGTGACCAAACTCAATTTTGGAACGTAAAAACGGATAACCGTGCTAGGCACGCAAAACGGGGAAAACAAACTAATAGTAATTGTGACCATGGAACTCTAAACGATATCACAATCTGAGTCCGGAGAAGTGTTTCTGGGTAAACATTGTCCCCGGAACGGTTACAGTACTGGGTTAACAGTGTCCCCAGATGTACCGGTTAACACGGTTAAAGATTATATAAACAATAATTGTATAATAACGATCGTAGGGATCATATTACAAGATTTGGACGTGTTAGTTGATAATGATTGTTGTTACCTGCTTGCATGTGCTAAGGTGAGTTTCACGAGCCCCTTTTTCTGAATTGTTTCAAATATTTTCCCGGGGCGGAAGCATGTTACTATTGAAATGTTTAAGTACATACTGAACGCATGGATTTGCGTGTGTTTATAATTATATGATTGTACAGGAATCGTACGGAATGGGTACGGTACTGGGTTAACAGTGCCCCCAGATGTCCTTAAAAGTGTTTCTGGGTTAACATTGCCCCCGGAATGGGTACAGTACAGGGTTAACAGTGTCCTCAGATGTCCAAAGAGGTGTTTCTGGGTTAACATTGCCCCCGAAAAGGGTACAGTATTGGGTTAACAGTGTCCCCAGATAATATTATATTATGATATTGATTTTATCAAGGTTTACTCAAATTGTGAAACTCACCAACTATTCGTAGTTGACCCGTTTTCTCACATGCTTTTCAGGTACAATTAAGATGAAGTGATTGATTACGTGCTAAGTGCTTGATGTGTGTAAGATTTGCTTGCGGGATGTTAGGATATATTATAATAAATAGAATTATGTATCGTATGGTATGATGTGTGTATCACCTAGACGGTAATGAAATACGAGATAATGTAATTTGAAGTATATTAATGCATTCAGTTTTCTTTATAAACAATGTGGTTGATATCAGAGGCGTCTGTTGCATCCCGTTTACGTTTCCGCTGTGGTTGCGGGGTGTTACACTAGTTTTGTGATGGTCTTGGCCAGACCTTGTTTCCTTGATCTCTTATTGGAGGGTTAATACTTCCAGAACTTCTTCAAGTGGACCATCGATATAAGGTTTTAATCGATGTCCATTTACTTTGAACTTTTGTCCATTTGAATTTGAAAGTTCGATTGTCCCATAGTCAAAAACTGATTCAACTATGTATGGACCCGTCCATCGAGATTTCAGTTTTCTTGGGAAAAGACGTAAACGAGCGTTGTATAACAGTACACGGTCGCCAATTTGAAATTTTTTGTTTGCTTTCAAGTGGGAATCGTGTAGGCGTTCAGTCTTTTCCTTGTAAGACCAGGAATTTTCGTAGGCCAATGTACTCAGTTCCTCGAGCTCACGAATTTGATCTTCCCAGTTTACTCCGTCGGACGTTAGATCAAAGTTTACTGCTCTGAGGGCCTAGTAAGCTTTGTGTTTTAATTCTACTGGCAGATGACATGCCTTCTCTTAAACGAGCTTGAAGGGTGTCGTTCCAATGGGAGTTTTGTAGGCCGTCCTAATGGCCCACAAAGCGTCATCTAACTTTTCTGCCCAATTTTTGCGATTCATTCCTACAGTTCTTTCTAAGATTCTCTTAATTACTCGATTCGAGACCTCTACTTGCCCACTAGTCTGAGGGTGATATGGTGTTGCCAGTCGGTGACGAACCCCATATCGTGCTAAGACTTTGTCCATCAGAGTGTTACAGGAGTGGGTACCTTTGTCGCTGATTAGGGCCTTAGGAGTGTCAAATCGTTAAAATAACCTTTTTATAAATCTTACAACTACTAGAGCATCGTTAGTGGGAAGAGCTTGTGCTTCTACCCACTTAGATACATAATCAACTGCTACAAGGATGTATTTATTTCAGAATGAGTTAGGAAATGGGCCCATGAAATCTATTCCCCATACATCAAAGATCTCATAAATTTGAAACCCTTTTGAACCATCTCATTTTTTGATGAGATGTTCCCGGCTCTTTGACAAGCATCGCATGCTTGGATCAAAGCATATGTATCTTTGTATATGGTGGACCAGAAAAATCCTGCATCAAACACTTGCCTAACCGTAGTGGCGGTACCATGGTGTCCACCAGTAGGTCCTTCATGGCAGTGTTTGAGAATGTCTAAGGCCTCCTTGCCTGTTACGCACCTATGAATAACTTGATCCGCGCCTACCCTAAACACGTATGGATCTTCCCAGAAGTAAAACTTAAGATCGGAGAAGAATTTCTTCCGCTGTTGATGAGTAAGCCCTTTTCTTAGGATTCTACAAGCTAGGTAATTTGCGAAGTCGACATACCAAGGAATTTCGTCTTTTTCCTCTATAACTGCTTGAATGCGCATGAGAATCTCATGTGGGAAATTATCGTTGATAATTTCTTTGTGAAGTTCTTCAGGAGTTTGACATTCTAAGAGCGAAAGGTGGTCTGCGGCGACATTCTCTGCTCCCTTTTTGTCCTTTACTTCAATGTCAAATTCTTGGATTAATAGGATCCATCGGATGAGTCTCGGTTTGGCATCTTGTTTGTTGAAGAGGTAACGTATTGCGGCATGGTCTGTGTAAACTATGGTTTTGGAAAGAACTAGATATGATCTAAATTTTTCAAAGGCAAATACTACTGCTAGCAACTTTTTTTCTGTTGTGGTGTAATTTCTTTTGCATCGTTCAGAGTTTTACTTGCATAGTAAATTGGGTGAAAGTGTTTTTCTTTGCATTGTCCGAGTACGGCTCCAACTGCAAAGTCACTTGCATCGCACATGATTTCGAATGGAAGGGTCCAATCGGGTGTAGTCATGATTGGTGCGTTGACAAGTTTGTCTTTAAATGTATTGAATCATTCAACACATTCTTCAGAGAAGACGAATGGTGCATCTTTCTCCAGAAGTTTGGTCATAGGTCTTGAGATCTTCGAGAAGTCTTTTATGAAGTGGCGATAGAATCCTGCGTGACCTAGAAAAATTCTAATGGCTTTGACTGAAGTTGGTGGTGGAAGTTTGGATATGGTTTCTATTTTGGCTCTATCAACTTCTAGTCCGTCTTGAGAAATCTTGTGACCGAGAACAATGCCTTCTTTTACCATAAAGTGGCATTTTTCCCAGTTGAGCACTAGATTCACTTCTTCACACCTAGCTAACATTTTTTCTAGGTTTTTTAGACAATGATCGAATGAGTCTCCGAAGACTGAGAAGTCATCCATGAAGACTTCCATAGATTTTTCGATAATTTCATGAAAGATGGCCACCATGCAACGTTGGAAGGTGGCTGGAGCATTACATAGTCCAAATGGCATTCTTCGGTAGGCGAAAGTTCCGTATGGACATGTAAAAGTGGTTTTCTCCTGATCCTCAGGAGCAATGGGAATTTGGAAATATCCGGAAAATCCGTCAAGAAAGCAGTAGAACATTTTTCAAGATAATCGCTCAAGCATTTGATCTATGAAAGGAAGTGGAAAATGATATTTTCTTGTGGCGTCATTAAGCTTCCAGCAATCAATGCAAACTCGCTAGCCTGTGATGGTTCTCATTGGTATCAACTCGTCCTTCTCGTTCATTACAACAGTCATTCCTCCCTTCTTGGGTACTACTTGAACGGGACTAACCCAAGGTGAGTCCGATATCTGGTAGATTAATCCGGCATCAAGGAGTTTGATTACTTCCTTTTTCACCACATCTTGCATGTTGGGATTGAGACGCCTTTAATGTTGGACCACGTGTTTGTACTCTTCTTCCATGAGAATTTTGTGAGTACAAAAGGAGGGACTGATGCCCTTGATATCCATGATCTTCCATGCGATAGTCTTCTTATGGTTTTTGAGAACCTTAAGAAGTTCGTCTTTCTCTTCTTTAGAAAGGTGAGATGAAATAATTACTGGGAGTTGAGAGTCTTTTTCTATAAAGGCGTATTCGAGATGTTTTGGTAGTTCTTTTAACTCTAAGGCTGGTGGTTCTTCGATTGATGGTTTTGATTTTTCATTATTTTTAGTGATTTCATATATCAATTATGATTCTTCGTGGTAGCCATTATTGAGTTCTTCGTTTTCTAAAATGGGTTTGTTGAGTGTTTTGTCTAAGACTTGTGTTTCTAGTGGTGTATTGACAGAGGAATCTCGCATATAGAAACTTACGATGGAATCTATGATGTCAACACAGTACAATGTGTCATCGTGCTGTTGCGGATATTGCATAGATTTTCCTATGTCAAAAGTGATTGCCTTATCATTGACCCTAAGAGTGAGTTTGCCGGTGCAAACATCAATAATAGCCTTTGCGGTGGCTAAAAGGGGTCTTCCTAAAATCAGAGGTACACTTTTATCTTCTTCCATGTCTAGAATTACAAAATCTACCGGGAAAACAAACTTGTCGATTTTGACAAGCATGTTTTCAAAAATGCCCCAAGGGTATTTAACAGATCGGTCAGCTAATTGAATGCTCATGCGGGTGGGCTTTGGTTCTCCTATCCCTAGTTTTGAAAAAAACGCATAAGGAATTAAATTAATACTAGCTCCTAGGTCAGCAGACAAATTATCTATGAGACAAGGGATAGTAAAACTCCCTGGATCGGTCATTTTCGTTGGTAGCTTGCTTTGGAGGACAGCTGAACATTCTTCACATAAGGTGACATGCGAGAGCTCCTCCAGCTTCCTTTTGTTTGTCAGCACTTCTTTGAGAAACTTGCCATATTTTGGCATCTGAGCAATAGCCTCGACGAAAGGGATGTTGATATGGAGTTGCTTAAAGAGTTCTAGAAACTTCCCATAGTGAGCCTCCAATCGTTCCTGCTTCAGTCTTCCGGGGTATGGAATAGGTGGAACATAAGTTCGGACTGGCTCCTTGGGCTGTACTATGCTTGTTGGGGTCAGCCTTTCCTGTGTTTCATCAAGAAATTTCTTTTCCATAACTTGTTCTGAAGTTGGTGAGACAACAGTGGTCGTACCGCTTCTGAGTGTAACGGCGTTAGCTGTTGCATTCGGGTTGCTGATTGTGTTGCTTGGAAGAGTGCAAGGTGGTCTTTCGGTTAATTGTCGGGCAATTTGTCCGATTAGAGTTTCTAGGTTTTGAAGTGATGCTTGTTGACTTTTGAGATCGGCTTCATGTTTTAATAATACTCCGCTGATATCAACAACTCTTGGGTCGGCTTTCTTTTCTGCTTCATTTGTTTTGGTCATCAGTTGGATTAGCATTTCTTCGATCTTAGAGTAGCCTGGGTTTTGATGGCTACTAGAACTTTGATCTTGAAATTTTGGTTTAGGCTGTAAGGGTTGATTCATCGGTCTCTTTTCGAATCTGGGTAAAGTTTAAGTGTTACCTCCGTCTTTCCAGCTGAAATTCGGGTGGTTTCTCCATCCTGGATTGTAGTTATTGTTGAAAGTGTTGTTCTGTCGAGCAATGAAATCGACTTCTTCCGTAGCCATGATGACTTGTTTACAGTCACTCGTCTTATGATTTCCTCTACAAGTGTCACAGGTGAGTCTGGTTTTTGATAGCTCGGCTTGAAGTTGTTCGAATTTTTTTGAAAGGGCTTCAAGCTGTGCTGTGACAAGAGTGTTGGAATCGACGTGGTGTATTCCTTTATGGGTAGGTGTAGATTTTGGTGGTTTGTAAGTGAAACTTTTCTTTGCGGTCTTCTCCAGATCTTTTAGCAGACAGTGTACTTGGAAAGTCAAGTTTTGAAATTACCAAGTATATTTAGGGAACAAAAGCGTACCCGAAATATTAAGTGTGCCCAGAAAACAAGGTTTGCCCGGAAGCACTTGTAATCTCAAAGAAATTATAAACACAAATATCACAGAGCATGCTAGAAATGAAATTAAACATATAAACATTTAAGTGTGCTATAGTCTAAAATTTCAAAGAGCTTGCCCGCGAATCCTATGTTAGCACTAAGCTTACTAGGATACACATATTCATCTCAAGATTTCAAGCTTGTTTGGGAAATTAGTACAACAGTGTACTCTACCCGGAAAGTGTAAACACTTCAAAGCATGCCCGAAAATCATAAACTTAGTCAAAAATGACTAAGCTTGCCCAGAAAGGTCATAAAGCATCAAACCTTACTCGAAAATACATATTCAAACATTTTCAACTGTTTTGTGCCAGGAAAGGTTATAAAACATCAAACCTTACCCGAACTAACATATTCAGCCTATTTAAAGGCAAAATGCAACACTTTTGACTTAAACCACTTGTCAAATTATATTTTTCGTTAAAGATCATAGTTTAAGAGAAAATGGTGCATTTAGAGATCAAATTTCAGTTGTATTTCTCTTCAAAACAGTTTCTTTCTTTTTGTGAAAAGATCTCAAGTATGGGATCATATTGACTAAGTAGCTTTCTCAATACTTCATTCTCAGCATTATTATGACAACATAGATAGGTTAACAGCAGGTATAAACTTAGCATGAATTTCATCTCTTTGGTGATATGATTAAAGTTCATTTAGTAGCATAATGCATTAATGGTCAACAATGTGCTATGATGCCTCATATCTCTTCTCAAAGCTTATTTCGCTTTCTCCAGATCACCCCAATTTGACTCCAACCTCCTGTATTTGGTCAAAAATTGTTTTTGTATGACAGGACTTATTGGATCTATTTGTATTTTTGATTTTCAAACATATATAGAGGTTGAACGTTGGACTTACTGTTAAATAACAAGCCTTTCATTCAAGATGAGACAGATTTTGTCAACATCTTTGTAGTTCTTAGTTGTAACCCTCTTGTTTGATAAAATATTTAAAACACTTATCAACTTTTCGTTGATTTATTCATTCTTCCCCTTGTATTTGATATTTTCTAAAATTTTCTTAAGGCATGTTCTTTGTCATATTTCATTTTTGGTTGACCAAATAACAATAGGCTTGTGTATGACTGGGTAGTCAGTTTTCTGCCTATCATTTGGAGAGATTAATTGTAACGCCCTGGAATTTGACTGGTAGACAAAAATCAAGGAATCATCGGAAACTATACACTTTGGGGTTCTGGACGATAAGTTCGGAACCCATATCATTGGAGAAATCTGCTTTTATCATTTGAAATGTTTATTTTATAAAACGACATTTACGCCTGGAAAATATTAATTTTTATGCTTTTGAAAAATAAAATGTTCTTATTTAAAAAAAAAAAAAAAAAAAAAAAAAAAAAAAAAAAAGAGATTTTAAATAATTATTCGGAAAATGGTTTATAAAAGTTTTGCTGAAAAAGTTTTAGTTTGTTTAAAAACTTATGAACTCGACTAGTCTTGACCCGTCGGTAGCCTAAACCCGAACCCGAGTCACCCGAGTATTTAAGCGGAAAATCAAGTATTCTTACACCATCTCTTTCATTTCCACCAACACTTCCCACCCAAACACTCCCACTTCTAGAGAGAGAGTAGTGAGAGAAAGTCATCCAATCTAAGATTCGAGTCCACCAATCTGTTTATCGTTGCTGTCGGTAAGATCTTCTTGAAAATCATACGTTTTTACAACCAAAACCCGCCCCGAATCGAGCAAAAACTCCGACTTTTGTGTCAAGTGTGTTCTTGGTCAAAAACCGTCATTTTTGGTGTCAAAATGCAAGCTTTTGTGTTTAAAAGTACTAGGAATCGATACCCCTTTCAATCCCGAGCATTTCCATGTCAAAAACTTCGATTTTGGGTCAAAAATCTGGAAAATCTGGAAAACCCGTGGGTATCTCCGTCGCCCAGCTTGAAGGAGTCGAATCAGACTCATTCGATCGAACCAGTCGATCGAATCAGTCCAGTCGATCGAACCAGTCGATCGAATCAGTTCATTCGATCGAATGTGTCGATCGAACCAGTCCAGTCGACCGAATAGGAAAGCAACCGAATGGTCTCCAACTCATTCGACCGAATGAGCTTCGTATTCGATCGAACGTCTGTCTATTCGATCGAATGAGTGTCTATTCGATCGAATGTGTTTCTATTCGATCGAATGTGTGTCTATTCGATCGAATGTGTGTCTATTCGATCGAATGTGTGTCTATTCGATCGAATGTGTTCCTATTCGATCGAATCAGGTCAGAACCAAGCTGTTTCGTCTTTAAAACCTAGTTTTTGCTCGAGATCGTGTAAGGCTTACACTCTTAGACTTAAACTGTGTTGTTAACTTATTATGTCCTTGTCTAGACTTAGAGGATCGACGTTTGACAGCACCCGACCGCCCTAGCAACCACACCTAGTCAACAAGGTGAGTTCATAGCCCCCATTTTTCTTTTAAAGCCTTTCAAATCATTGGGGGTGAAAACATGGTAAATGTACACGTTTTGACAAAACACATTTATTCAAACATTACTTATCATAAACACTTGACAAATCTTTTGCAAACAATGAACATTGGGAAAACAAGTAATCATGGCAGGTTACGCGTACCTTAACTTTCTCGGAAGTTGTGTATGCATAATCAAATATTCAGGAGTAAATATGGGAATCACTCAGCGTTTAGGGAACATTGGACGTTTGGAAATCAAAGTCATGTACCCGTTATACTTTATCATGAAAACACATTATTCATTGGTCAGTCTTGTGATCGTGTGAACAGTGGCAATATAGGTCACAATAGTGCATAGGTTTGATCTCCAAGTGGTCGATTGGTAGACAGGCCGTCACTAGATGTGGGATTCTAAAGTGATCGATTTAGAATACACGTGACCTATGGGGTTCTTAAGTGTTCGATTAAGAATCCGAAGGATCTCTTAAGTGTTCGATTAAGGATCCGAAGGATCTCCTAAGTGATCGATTAGGAATCCAAGAGATACTAAAGTACGCTTTAGAATTCTCTCATGGTACCCAAAGTGATCGATTTGGGTTACCATCAAGGAAATCAAGTAGCATAGTGTGGTCTTGTGTGGGGTCGATGTCAGGTCTTGTGTGATCATTATGCATCATTATCATTTTTCATCATGGCATGGTTACATATGATTCTTGGGTATCTTATACATATATCCTTGATACCGTTCCTCCTGCATGCATGGAAACAATAATTGGAATCTTTATACGAAACTCTTGCAGATTCAGTTGAGATGATAAGCATACCAAGCATAGTAGGATAAGTTGTAGGAGTGGTGGGTTAGCCGATGGTACACCCTATATATAAACCCCTACAACTTAGCCTAGTATGCTTGTGTAGGGCTTATCACTACAGTATTAGTTAACCTATGAATTCACTCATCTACTTTTTGTAGTTGACGTTTTATTACATGTTTTCAGGAAATGAAGCAGGAAGTAGCTAATAGCTGATAGAGGCCTTAGAGAGATGAAGGCTAGGCTAGGAGTTGTTTGGAAACTTGATATTTTGTATTAAAACAATTTGTTTCATGTTACCTGGATGATGTAATATTTGACAGTTTGGTTATGTTTATGCATTTAGACTTTTATACTATTGTGCTCAATCAATCACGACCTAGTCGCCACGCCTCGGTTTTCCGCCATTACGACCGGGGTGTGACAGATTGGTATCAGAGCCAATGGTTATAGGGAATTAGGAAACCGACCTAGACTATAACCTAGGACCCTTAACTCTAGATAATTCATGCATCACTATCACACGCCCACACTTATGTGCTTGCTATGTGCTTATGTGCTGCATCTTTAATTGTGTCTATCGTAGCGATGTATTCTTTGGCTATTCCTTATCCTGTTATTCTTATTCCCGGTATCATTCTTGCGCGTTCTTTTTCTTTTTCAGAATGCCTCCTAGTCGCTCGTCCGTCAATGCTGACCCTGCTGACCTCGCTGCCATCATAGCGCAGCAAATTGCAGCAGTTCTTCCGGGTCTGGTTAACAACCTAAGGCAAGAAGGAACCTCGGGTGCGCCACAAGCCCCAGAACCGAATCCTACTCTTCAGGCCGACAGGCTCTATAAGGCTTTTACTAACACTGGGCCTACGAGCTTTAATGGATCCGAGGGAGCTGCTGGTCTTCTCCAGTGGTTCGAGAAAGTCGAAGCTTCATTCAACATGTGCTCTTGCCCGGATGAACTCAGGGTCAAATTCGCGGCGAGTATGTTCCACAAACGGGCTCTCACGTGGTGGAATATCGAGATTAGAACCAGGGGGCGAGACGCGGTCTTAGCCTTGCCCTGGGCCGAGTTTGTTGAGCTAGTCACGCAGGAGTTCGTTCCGAGAACCGAACTCCAGAAATTGGAGGCTGAGTTTAGGGCGCACACGATGAAGGGCGCCGATCACATGAAGTACACGGAGAGATTTCATGAACTCTCCCTATTGGTGCCCCACATGGTTACCCCAGCTTCACGCGCTGTCGAGCAATACATCAGCGGTCTTCCGGACTCTATGAGGGGCATTGCGGTTGCAGTTGACCCCACTACACTTAAGGCAGTGATCGATCTCACTGCCCGTTTGACCAGGGAACAGCTCAGGTCCGGTGTTTTGCATCAGGATAAGGGCAAATCTTCCGATGGGAAAGCGAAAAAGGGGAACAATAGGAAGCGGAAAGCGACCTACTTAACTGCGATCGCTGGTGCTACGCCTATCAACTCCATGGCCCCCGTTTCAGCCGCAACAGTTCAGGGAAGACCGAGAAAGGAATATACTGGGCCGCATCCCAAGTGCAACTTATGTTCTTATCATCACCCAACAAGTGAGTTGTGCCGCAAGTGCACAAATTGTGGACGATTCGGACACCTGGTGGAGCGCTGCAGGAGTCCTGGCAACCAATTGGCTGTGGGGAATGCTAACCCTCAGCCTAACCCTGCTCGAGGCTGCTTCGAGTGTGGCGCGATGGACCATTACAGAAATCGATGCCCTCGCGTCACCAACGTTCCTCCGGCTCGCGGGAGGGCCTTCACCATTGGAGCTGCCGAAGCACGCCAAAACCCCGATGTTATTACTGGTACGTTTACTCTTAACAACAATTGGGTGTCTGTCCTATTTGATACAGGAGCTGATAGGAGTTTTGTCTCTTGCGAATTGGTTCCTTTGCTGAAATTAAAAATTTCCGAGTTGGAACCTGCCTTGGTTGTTGAACTTGCTAGTGGAGAGTCCACACAAGTGAGGTCTGTCATTCGATATTGCACCCTTACTCTTGTCACCACATCGTTCAGTATTGACCTTATACCTTTTCGTCTTGGAAGCTTCGATCTAGTTGTGGGAATGGACTGGCTGTCTAGCAATCGCGCGGAAGTAATCTGCGCCGAGAAACTTATTCGTATCCCTCTGTCTTCTGGTGAAATTCTAACCATTCAAGGGGATAGGTCGGGTGGATGCCTAAGAATCGTTTCTTGCTTAAAAGCCAGTCGGTACCTTCAAAAGAAGTATCCCGCATTTCTAGCCCGTGTTACTCTCAAGGAATCCAAAGTCAAGAGACTGCAGGACTTCCCTGTCGTGCGTGAATTTTCTGATGTTTTTCCCGATGAGCTGCCTGGACTTCCTCCTAGCAGGCAGGTGGAATTTCGTATCGATCTTATTCCTGGTGCTCTCCCTGTTGCTAAGTCTCCTTATCGTCTAGCTCCGCTGGAACTTCAAAAATTATCGAATCAGCTTCAAGAACTTCTTGGCAAGGGATTCATTCGCCCTAGCTCGTCTCCATGGGGAGCCCCAGTACTCTTCGTCAAAAAGAAGGATGGGACTTTCCGTATGTGCATTGACTATCGGGAGCTTAATAAACTGACCATCAAAAACCGGTACCCGTTACCGAGAATTGATGATCTCTTTGATCAGCTTCAGGGTGCTACGTTTTTCTCTAAGATCGATCTGCGTTCTGGTTACCATCAATTGCGTGTTCTGGAAGAGGATATCCCGAAAACTGCGTTCCGAACTCGTTACGGTCATTACGAGTTCATGGTTATGCCTTTTGGAATGACCAATGCCCCCGCCATTTTCATGGATCTGATGAATCGCGTTTGCCGTCCATATCTCGACCAGTTTGTCATTGTTTTCATAGACGATATTCTCATTTATTCTCGTTCGAGGACCGATCATGAGCTTCATCTCAGGCTTATTTTGGAGCTTCTCAGGAAGGAACAACTATATGCCAAGTTCTCCAAGTGCGAATTTTGGCTAAAGGAAGTTCAATTCTTGGGACATGTTATCAATGTCGACGGCATACACGTCGACCCTGCCAAGGTAGAAGCCATCAGAAATTGGGTAGCGCCTAAAACACCTACCGAAATCCGTTCATTTCTTGGATTGGCTGGTTACTACCGCCGATTTATCTCAAACTTCTCCAGGATTGCCTTGCCTTTGACCACTCTGACTCAGAAGGGAGAACCCTTCGTGTGGGGACGAGATCAAGAGGAAGCCTTCCAAACTCTGAAGAATAAACTTTGCCGTGCACCGATTCTATCGCTTCCGGAAGGTGACGATGACTTTACCGTTTATTGCGATGCTTCAAATCAAGGCCTCGGTTGCGTTTTAATGCAACGAGGGAAGGTCATCGCTTACGCTTCTCGACAACTCAAGGTGCACGAAAAGAACTACGCCACGCATGACCTCGAGTTGGGTGCTGTGGTGTTTGCCTTAAAAATCTGGAGACACTACCTGTACGGCACGAAGTGTGTCATCTATACCGACCACAAGAGCTTACAGCACATCCTCCATCAGAAAGAGTTGAACATGAGGCAGCGACGCTGGGTCGAACTTCTCAGCGATTACGATTGTGAAATCCGCTACCACCCGGGAAAGGCTAATGTGGTGGCTGACGCATTGAGTCGTAAAGAAAGGACCCAGCTGCACTCTATTCGAATTCAATCCAATCTTCCCTCCTTAATTCGCGAAGCTCAGAATCAGGCGCTTGTGAATGGAGATCTCAAGGGCGTTTTGTCGTGTGGAGCCGAACAGAAATTCGAAACCAAGTTGGACGGCATCCTCTATCTTCTTGATCGAGCATGGATCCCAAACTCTGAGCCTCTTCGAACGCTTATTCTAAGTGAAGCCCACAGGTCCAGATACTCGATTCATCCCGGCAGCAGCAAAATGTATCAAGATCTTAAACCTCATTATTGGTGGCCCGGGATGAAGAAGGACATCGCTTTATACGTGATGAGATGTTTGACTTGTTCGCGAGTCAAGACAGAGCATCGAAGGCCGTCTGGGCTGCTTCAGCAACCTATTATTCCTCAGTGGAAGTGGGAAGAGTTAGCTATGGATTTCATCACCAAGCTACCGCGGACGCCTAGCGGTCATGACTCAATTTGGGTTATTGTGGACATTCTAACTAAATCCGCTCACTTTATCCCGGTTCGTGAGGACTACACTACGGAAAAGTTGGCGCGGATATACATTCGTGAGATCGTTTCCCGTCATGGTGTGCCTAAGGGCATTACGTCTGATCGCGACAGCAGTTTTTCTTCCAGGTTCTGGAAATCTTTGCAAAAGGCCTTTGGGACAAGTGTGAAGCTTAGCTCTTCCTATCATCCAGAAACTGATGGGCAGAGCGAGAGGACCATACAAACCCTAGAGGACATGTTGAGAGCTTGTATCCTTGAATTCGGTAATAGTTGGGAAGCTCATCTGCCGCTGGCAGAATTTTCTTACAACAATAGTTACCACTCTTCTATTAAATGCGCGCCGTTTGAAGCTCTTTACGGTCGCAAGTGTCGCTCACCCTTGTGTTGGTCCGAGACCGGGGATTCACAGATCATCGGCCCGGAACTAATACAGGAAACAACCGATCAAATCGCTATCATTCAACAGCGACTCAAAGACGCCCGTTGTCGGCATAAGTACTACGCAGACAAACGACGCAAGCCACTCGAGTTTCAAGTTGGTGACCGTGTTCTGCTGAAAGTTTCCCCCTGGAAGGGCGTAGTCCGTTTCGGGAAGAAGGGAAAGTTCGCTCCTAGGTATGTTGGACCATTCAAAATCCTTGAAAGGGTCGGACCAGTTGCCTATCGTCTTGAGCTGCCGCCGGAACTCGGTAGAGTTCACAATGTTTTTCATGTTTCGCAGTTAAAGAAGTGTCTTGTTGACGAGGCCCTTCTCATTCCCGTCGACGAGGTTCGAATTAACGACAATCTGCTTTTTGTTGAAGAACCCGTCGAAATCTTGGATCGCGAGGTCAAGAAGACCAAGCGTAGCCGCATACCGCTTGTGAATGTTCGATGGAATAACAAACGCGGACCCGAGTTTACATGGGAACGCGAAGATCAAATGAAGGAGAAATACCCTCATCTGTTCTCTTAGTCTCTATTCTTGTAATCTATTGTCTAGAAGTCAATATAACATTTGCAGCATGTATCAAATAATTGTGTTATTCAATGAATATCGTGTTGCCTTATTATGCTTATAAGTATTCTTTTATTTGCATCCACAAATTTGGCTACTCAGGGCTCATGCTGGGAGCACAAGTCATATCTACTCAATCATATGAATTTTGGGGAAATTTATACATTATTTAAGCCAAAAATTTGTCATTCATTCTTGCATTCATGGAGCATGGTTGTGTGTATGTGTGTGGTGTCGTGTCAAATTTTCTAGCCGCACACAATAGAGCTTATACATTGATACAAGGTGAGCTCGTAATTATAGTCCGGAATATAATTACATCAAGGTCACAGGTGTATACGTGTATAAGCAATATGCTATTGTGTAACTAGAAGTCGTGAACTCAAGGTTCGTGTAGAGAAATATTCGACAAAGGTTGAAGAAGTGGTGGGTTAGCCGCTGGTACACCCTATATATAAACCTCTTCGGCACGAGTTGAATATGTCTGAAGCGAAACCTGGAATTAGGGACTTATAGTTAGCGTGGCAGCTGTGAGACATTGAATTCAAGAATTACCGAGGGTAATATTCGCGGAAGATTGAAGGAGTGGTGGGTTAGCCGCTGGTACACCCTATATATAAACCCCTTCAATCCGAAATGAATATGTCTGATGTAAAGCTTGAGGATGATGCCTTGTAGTGGAAAATAGTGTGTCGTCCTGTGTGTCATTGATCTAATAGGAGTCGAAGGAAACACCCAAGTAAGGTTGAAGGAGTGGTGGGTTAGCCGCTGGTACACCCTATATATAAGCCCCTTCGGCTTGATTTGGGTGGTGCCTGAGACGAATATTAGAAGTGGTGGCGCATAGTGGTCATCATGGGATCATGTAATCTTAATCATCGATGCATCAAGTATACTAAAAAGCTAAATTTCGGGACGAAATTCCCCTAAGTTGGGGAGGATGTAACGCCCTGGAATTTGACTGGTAGACAAAAATCAAGGAATCATCGGAAACTATACACTTTGGGGTTCTGGACGATAAGTTCGGAACCCATATCATTGGAGAAATCTGCTTTTATCATTTGAAATGTTTATTTTATAAAACGACATTTACGCCTGGAAAATATTAATTTTTATGCTTTTGAAAAATAAAATGTTCTTATTTAAAAAAAAAAAAAAAAAAAAAAAAAAAAAAAAAAAAAAGAGATTTTAAATAATTATTCGGAAAATGGTTTATAAAAGTTTTGCTGAAAAAGTTTTAGTTTGTTTAAAAACTTATGAACTCGACTAGTCTTGACCCGTCGGTAGCCTAAACCCGAACCCGAGTCACCCGAGTATTTAAGCGGAAAATCAAGTATTCTTACACCATCTCTTTCATTTCCACCAACACTTCCCACCCAAACACTCCCACTTCTAGAGAGAGAGTAGTGAGAGAAAGTCATCCAATCTAAGATTCGAGTCCACCAATCTGTTTATCGTTGCTGTCGGTAAGATCTTCTTGAAAATCATACGTTTTTACAACCAAAACCCGCCCCGAATCGAGCAAAAACTCCGACTTTTGTGTCAAGTGTGTTCTTGGTCAAAAACCGTCATTTTTGGTGTCAAAATGCAAGCTTTTGTGTTTAAAAGTACTAGGAATCGATACCCCTTTCAATCCCGAGCATTTCCATGTCAAAAACTTCGATTTTGGGTCAAAAATCTGGAAAATCTGGAAAACCCGTGGGTATCTCCGTCGCCCAGCTTGAAGGAGTCGAATCAGACTCATTCGATCGAACCAGTCGATCGAATCAGTCCAGTCGATCGAACCAGTCGATCGAATCAGTTCATTCGATCGAATGTGTCGATCGAACCAGTCCAGTCGACCGAATAGGAAAGCAACCGAATGGTCTCCAACTCATTCGACCGAATGAGCTTCGTATTCGATCGAACGTCTGTCTATTCGATCGAATGAGTGTCTATTCGATCGAATGTGTTTCTATTCGATCGAATGTGTGTCTATTCGATCGAATGTGTGTCTATTCGATCGAATGTGTGTCTATTCGATCGAATGTGTTCCTATTCGATCGAATCAGGTCAGAACCAAGCTGTTTCGTCTTTAAAACCTAGTTTTTGCTCGAGATCGTGTAAGGCTTACACTCTTAGACTTAAACTGTGTTGTTAACTTATTATGTCCTTGTCTAGACTTAGAGGATCGACGTTTGACAGCACCCGACCGCCCTAGCAACCACACCTAGTCAACAAGGTGAGTTCATAGCCCCCATTTTTCTTTTAAAGCCTTTCAAATCATTGGGGGTGAAAACATGGTAAATGTACACGTTTTGACAAAACACATTTATTCAAACATTACTTATCATAAACACTTGACAAATCTTTTGCAAACAATGAACATTGGGAAAACAAGTAATCATGGCAGGTTACGCGTACCTTAACTTTCTCGGAAGTTGTGTATGCATAATCAAATATTCAGGAGTAAATATGGGAATCACTCAGCGTTTAGGGAACATTGGACGTTTGGAAATCAAAGTCATGTACCCGTTATACTTTATCATGAAAACACATTATTCATTGGTCAGTCTTGTGATCGTGTGAACAGTGGCAATATAGGTCACAATAGTGCATAGGTTTGATCTCCAAGTGGTCGATTGGTAGACAGGCCGTCACTAGATGTGGGATTCTAAAGTGATCGATTTAGAATACACGTGACCTATGGGGTTCTTAAGTGTTCGATTAAGAATCCGAAGGATCTCTTAAGTGTTCGATTAAGGATCCGAAGGATCTCCTAAGTGATCGATTAGGAATCCAAGAGATACTAAAGTACGCTTTAGAATTCTCTCATGGTACCCAAAGTGATCGATTTGGGTTACCATCAAGGAAATCAAGTAGCATAGTGTGGTCTTGTGTGGGGTCGATGTCAGGTCTTGTGTGATCATTATGCATCATTATCATTTTTCATCATGGCATGGTTACATATGATTCTTGGGTATCTTATACATATATCCTTGATACCGTTCCTCCTGCATGCATGGAAACAATAATTGGAATCTTTATACGAAACTCTTGCAGATTCAGTTGAGATGATAAGCATACCAAGCATAGTAGGATAAGTTGTAGGAGTGGTGGGTTAGCCGATGGTACACCCTATATATAAACCCCTACAACTTAGCCTAGTATGCTTGTGTAGGGCTTATCACTACAGTATTAGTTAACCTATGAATTCACTCATCTACTTTTTGTAGTTGACGTTTTATTACATGTTTTCAGGAAATGAAGCAGGAAGTAGCTAATAGCTGATAGAGGCCTTAGAGAGATGAAGGCTAGGCTAGGAGTTGTTTGGAAACTTGATATTTTGTATTAAAACAATTTGTTTCATGTTACCTGGATGATGTAATATTTGACAGTTTGGTTATGTTTATGCATTTAGACTTTTATACTATTGTGCTCAATCAATCACGACCTAGTCGCCACGCCTCGGTTTTCCGCCATTACGACCGGGGTGTGACATTAATCTTGAGACATGCAATGACAACTATGTATCTCCACATAAAGATTAGCATATTCATTATGTTTATATCACCTTAGATTTTACATCATCATGAGAAAGCAACCATACATGTTAATGACTATACTAAGGTCCTTTTAGCCTATTAAATCTATATGATTGGCTAAGTAGTCAATGTACTATCATTTCCCAATTTAACAGTTTAATATTCAATCACCCCAATTTCTCTTAATTGGAAGGTACATGGCTATCCTATTTGACCAAAAGTGGTCAACAGGACCAAACATACATGTGAATATATGTCCTTTCAAAGTCAGAGCTATTGACATAGTTTAAGTGAAGGAATAAGAAACAAGTTATAATTGCCCCAAACGTATTCAGTTTTCAGGACAATGGCTATCCTTTGAATCTGTAGAGATTTAAGGACCAAACATACACAAGTGCATGTCCTTCTAACTTAGCAAATGACATAATTTTCAACAAAAACAACTACTTGAGACTTTTCAAAAAATAAATCCTTCTTTTAAGCTTCTTTAAAGCTTGAACTGAATAATCTTATCATATCTAAACACCATTAATCAACTTGCTCATGTTTGGACCAAAATAAAGTATTTATGCAAAATTCATTAGAAAACTTCATTTTTATCACTTAATTTTGACATAAGAATCATTTTTACATAAACAGTTGTAACATAATCAAATCTTAATCAAACATAACATTATCAAGACAAGCAAACCATACCAACATTCAAGATTTAGCCTATCCTAATAACATCAAATGATCAGATAAAGCATATTTTCAAGTAATTAAGCAGTGATGTCAGATTAGCTTACTTATAACAAGTAAAATATAACAAGAGCACTCATTCTAACATCACAAATGCACATCAACTGATAAACATGCAAACCTATCAATCAAACAATCATGTCTAATTTTGCACACATAATCAGGTAAAGCACATAACAGTTTACATATTCAGCAACATAATCAAGCATATTCACTAAACATTCATTGTGTGTGACCTCTAACAGGATAATTAGTTTGCACGTAGAGGTACACAACTAGGCACACATCCTTAATCAGATTTCATCAGAGTTGATCATTCCCAAGGCTTTCAGAAGAAAGTTGAACCTGGTTCTATCAAGTGGTTTGGTGAATAGGTCAGCCAAATTGTCACTTGTATCAACTCTTTGCATTTCAATCAAACCCTTTTCACTGCAATCTCTTATGAAGTGATGTCTGATTTCAATGTGCTTAGTTTTAGAATGTTGAACTGGATTCTTAACAGTAAAATATGCAGCAGTGTTGTCAATAAGAATAGGGGTGTTCAGAAAATTCAAACCATAGTCCAGCACTGATTTTGAATCCATAGAACTTGTGCACAGCAGGCAGATGCAGCAACATATTCAGCTTCTGCAGTAGAGATTGAGACAGTAGTCTGCTTTTTGCATTGCCATGACACTAGCCTTTCACCCAAAAATTGACATCCTCCTGAGGTTGACTTTCTGCTCATGTTACAGCCATCATAATCACTGTCTGTATAGGCAATCAAAACAAAAGATTGGTTCTTTGGATACCAAATTCCTAAGTCTGGTCTTCCCTTCAAATATCTTAATATTCTTTTAACTGCATTCATGTGGGAGACTTTAGAAATTGACTGGAATCTTGCACACATACACACAGCAAGCATGATATCTAGTCTTGTTGCGGTCAGATACATCAGAGATCCAATTTTAGCTCTATATTCATGTTCATCCACAGGATCCCCCTTTTCATCTGCAATCATCTTTTCTTTGGTGTCCATTGGAGTTGAAGCAGTTTTGTACTCATGACAGTTGAACTTGTTCAAGATGTCCTGCACATATTTAGTTTGGTGAATGAAGATTCCTTCAGCTTTCTGTTGAACTTGCAATCCAAGAAAGAAGTTCATTTCTCCCATAGAGCTCATGCTGTATTTGGACTTCATTACCCCTTCAAACTCCATGCACATTTTTTCATTTGTAGATCCAAAGATGATGTCATCCACATATACTTGTAACAGAAGCAAATCTAATCCCTTTCTTTTATAGAAGAGTGTCTTGTCAATGGCTCCTCTTTGAAAACCATTTTCAAGAAGATGGTTTGACAGCTCATCATACCAAGCTCTAGGAGCTTGATGCAATCCATATAGGGCTTTGTTCAACTTATACACCCTATTTGGATACAAAGGATCCTCAAAGCCTGGAGGTTGAGCTACATACACCTCTTCATCAATCTTTTCATTTTGGAATGCAGACTTAACATCAAGCTGGAACACTTTAATGTTCTTTGAAGCATCATATGCAAGAAAGATCCGGATAGCTTCAAGTCTTGCAACAGGTGCAAAGACTTCCTCAAAGTCTATTCCTTCTTCTTGAAGACATCCCAGTGCTACAAGTCTTGCTTTATTCTTAATCACCAAACCCCTCTCATCCCTTTTGTTTCTAAAAACCCATTCGGTTCCTACTGCATATCTGTCTATTGGCCTATCAACAAGATCCCACACATGTAGATCTCTGAACTGTGCCAGTTCCTCCTGCATTGCTTCCACCCAAATATTGTCTTTTAGTGCTTGATCAATGTTCTTTGGCTCTATTTGGGATAGGAAACAGGAGTAAAGACAGATGTTTGCAATTTCAGAATGACTTCTTGTGACTCTTTCATGCAAATCTCCAATGATGTTTTCAGAAGGATGATTCTTTTCCACATAAGGAGTTTGTACAATCATATCTGTAGACAAATTTGTGTCAAGATTTGTTTCATTGAGATCTGGTTCTTCAATGATCAAATCAGTTTCTGCGTCATGAAATTCTGGTACTTCATCATTATGTTGTCCTGAATTAGATGCACCATTGTTTTCTAAATTTAATCTTTGAAACAAATCTTGAAATCTTGCAGTAGATGCAGCTTCTTCTTCACTTGCTTGGTTGCTTGTGTTTCCCTCATTTTGAAGTTGACCATTCTGTACATCCTGATTGTCTTGATTGATCTTAGTATGATCATTTTCAGGACTATGATTGTTTTCCTGATTATTCTCTTGATCTTGTTCAACCACATCTCTTGAGGATTTCTTTACAAAGGTATATTCATTTTCTTTTCTAGCAACCTTCTTCCATAATTCTTCCAAGTCCAATGTTTTGTTCTTTTTCTCTTCAATTACACTGGTCTTGTAGAATAAGACATCAAAGTCTTCAGGATAAATCTAGAAGGACCTTATCAACTTTTCATGATAAAACAGCCATGCTGCACCATCAACTGTGTTGAATTGATTCTCATTAAAGATGAAGTCAGATGATTCTATAACACTCAAATGGTCTTTCACATATACTCTGTATGCTTTTGAGTGTGTAGAATATCCAACAAAGAAACAATCTAGAGATTTTGTTTGAAACTTGTTCAGATAGTCTCTAGTGTTTAGAAGAAAACATTTGCATCAAAAGGGATTGAAAAGCTTGATATAAGGCTTTCTGTTGTGAAATATTTCATATGGAGTTTTGTTATGCCTTTTGTTGACAAGTACCCTGTTCTGAACATAGCATGCAGTATTTATTACTTCAGCCCAAAATGTAACAAGTAAATTAGCATCTGCTAACATGGGTCTTGCAACTTCAATCAAATTTCCATTTTGTTCAGGAGTTCTAGGAGCTGAGAATTGATGAATGATTCCTTTTGTTGTACAAAATTCTTGCATAACTCCATTATTGAACTCTATACCATTGTCACTTCTCATCATTTTAACCTTCTTATTCAATTTGTTCTCAATCATTGTTACACAACCCTTAATCAACTCTGCATTCTCATCCTTGGTACTTAGGAAATAAACCCAAGTATATCTTGAATAGTCATCAATGATCACAAGACAATATCTTTTCTTTCCTATACTTGGCACACTCACAGGACCAAAGAGATCCATGTGCAGTAATTCAAGTACTTGTCAATTGAGTTGATGAGTTTTGGCTTATGAGTACACTTGTGTTGTTTTCCTTTTTGGAATGAACTACAATGATCTTCTAATTTGAACTCTCTTGTAGGTAAGCCTATTACATACTCACCTTTGACAAGTCTATTCATGTTCTTCAAGTTCACATGACACAGTTTCCTATGCCACAATTTTGATTCATTTTCAGTGGCTTTGGAAACAAAACATGCACCTCCCCTTGAAACAGCTTCTTTCATATTCAACTCATATAAGTTGCCATTTCTTGGTGCCATCATCATAATCATTTCAGGTGGGATTACAAACTCAGGTTTTAGTATGAAACAGTGGGAATCATCAAAACTGACTTTGTAACCCTTATCACACATTTGTGATATACTCAGTAGATTATACTGAAGACCTTCAACATGAAATACATTACCAAATGAAACTTTTCCATTTGTTAAAATTCCTTTTCCAACAATCTTTCCACCATTCTCATCACTTTCAAATGCTACAGGACCTTCAAACTTTTCTTCATAATTGACAAGTGATCTCTTGTCACAAGTCATGTGCCTAGAACAACCACTATCCATATACCATATGTCATTCAGAGGAGTGGACTGTTCCTGCACATAAGAAAGAATTTGATCAGTTGAGAGATCAAGTGCAAGATTGATCAACTTGCAGCTCATCAAATTCAGTTTCAGAGGCAGCTTGGGAAGTGAGTGTTATTGGTTCAGGATCTTCATGAGTGATTTCTATATTGTCTGAATTATCTGTCTCATATCCACACTCTCTTGGGGTTTTAACAATTGAGGTTGAATTCTTGCATTCTGCTGAGTCAGTGGCATACTCCTTTATCACATAATCCTTCTTTTCAGAGTAGACTCTTACATCAGCAAGTGTTTCAACCTTAATTTCAGCCTTAGGTTTCCAAAGTAATCATTCATGTTCAAATCCATGTTTCATCAGAAACTTTTCATCACCAGTGAGTTATGTTGGTTTCTTCCTAGGAAATGCATCTCTTCCTCTTGTCTTCTCACTGCTTGATGATCCTTGAGAACTATCAGATTTGACAGATTGAGTATCTCTTTTAGGGATGATTCTCAAATGTTGAGAGTTCTTTTTGACATTTCTCTCATGCTTCACAGGAGATTTACCCCTTTGAGCATGCTTAGCCACATGTTTCTTGGCTTTCATTGAAGGCTTTTAGCTTTCTATCTTCAGAACTTCCTTTTCACAAGCTTTTCCCTTTCCCAGGTATTCATCATACTTTTGCTTGTACACAACAAAGTCTTGTCCATACTTTGTTTCATCTGGGACATGAAAAGGCTTGAATTTGAGTCTTTCATTACAGGAGTCTGTATGATGACCATACTCATCACACTTCTTGCACCAAACCTTTCCTTTATATTTCTCATGTTCTTTTTCTTTCTTGAATCTTTCACTTGGTCTGGGTTCTTTGACTCCAATGGGCTTCTGATTCTTTAGATTATCAAAGTTGATTGAGAAAGGGACAAACTCCTCAATCTTGATGTCTTGTCTTTCAGTCTTGCTTTTTATAAACACATTTTTTTGCAAATTCAGTGGTTCTTCATCTTGACTCTCTCTATGTCTTGATTGCCTCTTTTCATATTCTTCCATTGTTTCCACTTCTCCAATATCAAGGACTTCATGATTAGAGAAAATAGGATAAACAGGGATAAAGTTTTCAACATCCACATTTTCTTTTATCCTATTTTTGTTGTTCTGCTTTATCCTTTCCAATACTTCTTGGCTTGGAGGCCTTACAACATTGTAATTTGCCATCTTCTTTTCACATATGTCAAAGGACACATGTTCTCTCTTTGTTCTCTCATTCTGTTTCTTCATTCTTGATGTGACAGGTGGATACATTGGAAGTTTGTCAATAGATTCTGGTTTCTTGTTTTTTCTTCCTCTCTCAGCAGCTTTGATTTCCTCATCAGTGATTTGATCACTTAAATCACTCAAGTCATCTTGATTCAAATCAATTGAATCAAAGTCATCTTCAGAGACTTGAACTCCAATTGACTTTTCTTCTTTCAAATCTTTTTTCACAACAAACTCTCCTTCTTCACTCACCTCAACATTCTTATACAAATCCACAAGTTCTTCTTTGTCTTGAAAAACCTCTTTGAATTGTTGTAGATATGTATTTCTTTTCTCTTTATCAACTTTTGGCATAAAGTTGTTTTTGAAAGGTGGTGGTACTGTTTTGTACTTGTCTTCTTCCTTATCTTGGTTTAGAATTCCACAGATGTTTCCAGTGGAGACCAAGTTCTTCAATTCATTATTAGCTTGCAATTTTGTGTTCTGCACCTTCTCCTCTATAATCATTTTCTTCATTCAGTTGTAAATCTTTTCTGAGCTCTGTAACTGTTTACACAGTCTTCTTCCAAACTTTTCATTCTTTCTTCACTCACCAGTTCACTTGCTTCATATGCATTGAAGATACTTTGTTTCTTAAAACACTCACTTTCCAGCTTGCCTACTTTCATTTTCAAATCATTGATAACTTCAGTTAAATCAATAGTAGGAGCAGAATGTACATGAGATGATGATCCAGCTTCTTTCTCAATTATGGCCATGAATGCCACATTTGCTTTCTTGATATCATCTGCAATGTCTTCTTCATGATTGCTCCAATCAAAGTTACCCTCATGCTGTGTTGTTACAACTACATTTCCTTGATTTTTGATCTGATTTTGATTGTCTGGAATAGTGTTATTTGGAACATTTTGAAGGTTTTGATTGTTGTTTCTCTGAAAACCTTGATTCTGAGGCACTCCTTGATCATTGATTGTTCATTTGAGGTTGGAAGTTATTGAAGTTGGGATTATAGTTGTTGTTTGGATTGTTGTTAAAGTAGTTGTTGAAGTTGTTGGTGTTGGGTCTCTGCTGATATTGAGGCTGCTGTTGATATTGAGGCTGCTGATTTCTTGGTTGGTTTTGAAATTGGTTCACTTGGAAATTTCTTGGCATGTTACATTCTCTTGCAAAATGACTAGGCTGTTGACAATTATAGCAAATGGCTTTTGACTTGTCAAAACCAATTCTTTCATTTGGCCCTGAGAGGAGTGACCTACCAGTCCTGTTATATAACCTTTTGCTTCTAAAAGCCAACATGGCTGCTTGCCACTTCAAATCCATATCCCCCAAGTCATCAGCATCTATCTACTCAAGATCATCTTGTACCACACTTGTGTGAATTAAATTCTTTGCAACAAATGCATTATATGACTCAGTAAATATTGAAAGCAAGGCCTGTGTTTCACAGCCTTGACCATTTCCACCACTAGTGTGAGGTACATTCTCACTTGCCATAGAGGCAGAATCAATGTCATCAATCAACTGCACATTGAATCTTTGCTGGTTTCCACGATTACTTGTGCTACCACCAATAAATGTTTTTGGAGTATAAGAATTATGTTCAACAGGTTCTTCAATGATAGGAATCTGCTGTTGATTCTTGGTAGTCAAATTACCCATAGGTGCAATCAATGAATTTTAAACATTGAAGCAGGGTCTTTCCTCATTAATCACCTCATTCTCTATCATTTCTATCTCTATAGCTTGAAGAAAGCACACTACATCATCCAACTTCATGTCATTAAAGTTGTGCTTCTGAATGATGAATTTGCAGGCAGTGTACCATTCCTTTGGCATAGAGTTGAGCAGCTTGGTATTAAGGTCAAAGTCAGTCATGACATAGTCTGTGGTTCTCAGATCATTCACTATTGCTAAGAACCTCTCCAGAATAGACTTCAACCTTTCTCCTTCTTTATACTTAAATCTTTCTAGCTGCTGCTTCTTGATGTTTTATAGCTCAACATTTCCCTCAAGCATTTCAAGTATTGCATCATACATTGCCTTGGCATTGGGATGATGTGCAACCTTGGTAAGTATTTTCCAAGACAGACCTTGCTTCAATATAGCTAAGGCCTTGTCATCTACTTTCCTCACCCTTTCTCTTACAGGAGCAGTTGCACCTGTGTTTGCACCTTCCTCTTCAGTGCCTTGTGGACCATTCTTGATGGAGTTCCACATATCAACATCATTATAGCAAACGGCTGCTTCAAACAAGACCTTCCATTTTGTGAAATTTTCCTGTTCATACAGTCTAAGAATCTTGTTAGTAGACACTTCTTGTTCTTCGTAACCATACTTTTTGAGAAATCAAAAGTAGTTTCTTTGTAAAAACAAAATTAAAAAATAATCAAATCTGAAAATCGGTTGTTCAGATCTGAGTTGTCTGATGCGATTAGGACAAGATTTTTATGTAAAAATTAAAACTTTAAATAGAATAAGGAAGAGAAAACACCAAATGATTGTAGATCTGGAAGAAAAATGAAGAACAGAGCTGTTGACGTCACTTTTCAATGGAACAATGGTCTGCTTACGTCATCCTTCTTTAAATCTTCAATCAGCAACAATCTTTCCAAAATAGCAGCAACAAGCTCTGATACCACTTGTCAGGTCCTCGATTTCAGCTGGATATTACTCAAATCATGCCATAACTCACACAAATTAATGTGCCGACAAGAGAGTTAATGACGGGTTGCTATATTTAGAAAGATAACCGTTTGTTAAAGGCGGAATCAATAACAAACATACGGTTGCTTAATCAAAATTCAAAAGGTAACCAACACGAACAAGATTCACTCAAAAGATTTCCATTTATAAAATATTACTCATACAAACGATAATCTATTTAGGGTTTCTTGAAGGAAGGTTTATCCATACGAATCCTAAGAGAGCCGTCACCCTCAATAATATTCTTTCTTATCCGAAAGGTGTAAAGGCCGGGATTCGCTTGGGGGAGTTCCCTTAAATATTCTATTTATAGGCCTGCCACCCTAAGACAGTTGTCATTCCTTCTAGAAACCCCAAACGTAAATACATATTCAAATTACATAATCAGAAAATATTCTAAGTGTAAAATAAGTCTTCCGGGTATGCTTTGTAACAATATTCATTTTCCCGAGTACGCTTTGTACTCTGCCATCCTTCAAGACTTGGTAACATAGAAGTGTAATTGGATCAGTTTCCGGGTAGACTTTACTAGAGGAGTATTTTACCGAGTAAAATACTAACTGGGTAGACTTAAATCTTCTTGACTTTGCCAGACATTGCCCGACAAACCTTTACGAGCAACCTTGTTCTTCAATGGTCCCTTCAACTGCTTTTCTATAAAATAACTTATTAGCAAAGTGTGCTCGGTAGCACTGTTTCTTACTTGAGTTGAATTGTGCCCGATGATACTTAAGATATATCAATAATCATCAAGCTTTCATGGACCAATCATTATTATCAATACCTTGCCCGGTCTTCCAATCACTTGGTTTCTTGAGCTTGGTTAGCCAAGAGGTTACTCGGAGATAGACCTTACTCGGCTATGAAGAACTAACTTGCTAGACAAAGTGATCCTTTCCCGGGAATATACTAACTAGTAGACCTTACTCGGTGATACACTAATTAGTGAACCCTGCTCGGATAATCACTTAAGAAGAATTCTAAAAGATAACCTTGCCCGATAGGCAAAATATCATACCGGCTAATTAAAAGCTTGCTCGGATGTCTAAGATATGCCCGATTCCATACTTACCGAATTCTGAGGAGGTCGAGAAGATTCCAATCTTCCATATATCTTCCTTAGGTCAAATCTTGACTCAACAGAACCAGAGGAAATAGATTCTATCCATTCTAGGGCTTGGCCCCTTAGAGAGAAAGGAAAGAGTTTGAGTTTGATTTGATCGTCTGAACAGTTTTGGATTTTAAAGGTTCCGCAGATTCGTAAGAATCGAGATATGTGAGAAAGAGGGTCTTTGTCGAGGAGACCATGAAATTGAACTGAATTTTTCACCATATGAATGGGGCTTGATTTTATTTCGAAATTTTCAGGAAAATCGGGTGGAGCCACTCCATTGTCATATCCTTCGAGATATGGCTTGGCATACTGGCTCATGTTCGGCTCATTGTTCTGGGCCGTCATCATTTCTTCGGTTTGATTTTCTCCTGATGTGGTGGCGTCTACTGATTCGTCCTTGATTGCTTCGGCGGGTTTCAGCTGTCCGTTTACGTGCTCGTCGACGGAAGTGTCGTTCTGGTTCAGAAATTGGAGAAACAAGCTCAGGCTCAAAAGTAGAGGACATACATGGGACTAAATCAAAATTAAATACTAAAGTAAAAGTTAGTTAAAGTTAGAACCTAAAGGTTAGTTCAATATTAAACTATAAGTTAGGCTAAGCTATTCTAAACTATCTAAGTTAATTAAGCTAAAGTAAGGTAAGGTAAATAAAGGTTAAAAAGTAGGCTAGCCGAAAAATTATATATTTTGGTATTTATAAAATAAATAAATAAAAATAAAATAGAAGTTAAAATTTGTACAATTATAGACAATGATTAAATTAAAACTTGGATCGTTCTTAGAAACGTACCATGTCCCCGGCAACGGCGCCAAAAACTTGATGTGGTGTGCGAGTGGCTTGTATAAGTATGATACATTGGATATATAGCTTTTGCACAAGATCGTGTTTTAAATTTATAAAAGTGATTTCTACAAAGACTAAGCACACACAAAATAGGCAAGTGTACCTATCGTATATGTAGAATAGTATTGGTAAGAACCAAGTATCGATACGTTGACACAAAGGTTTCTAATAATAAATCGTTGTTTTGCTTTAATCGGAGGTTTTAATCATTTTGGGGTTAATTTTTAACTTTTTATAAAATGTAAATACTTATATATAATATATAGGTGACCAAGACAAGAAATTCTAAACGAGTTGTTCAATTATGCGAAGATTACCATCTAAGATCAAGAATCCACTCCAGTTTAGCATTGATAATTAATATTTGGGCATGTGATAAACTTGCCATAGCAATATATGATAGATAGCTCCTTAAACCTTAAGTGAGCATCATTGGCACTAAGGAGATAGCATGCGCATTTTAAAGTCCACCATTTCCTAATATCATGCCATCTCAATGATGTCAATTTAAGTTGGCAAGTAGTTTCGTAAAGTAGAAAGATTAGGATTGACTTCGATTTCTCAAACACCAATTCTAACAACTTCGGGTGGTTGTAGTTCATCACACAACCTCCCCTTGGTTGATTTATGTAGGTTATAATTACACATTCCGTTAACATATGATTTCTTTAACTAATTTGATATCCTAACAAAGCCATTTTCGGATTACCAAGGTTTAGAGAAATACATCATAACTTATATCTCATCATTTCTAAGTACAATATAAGGATCCATGTCTCGATAATGTATCAAAGTATTTCTATCTTTCAAGAACATGAATCGATCATGAACGATTGCCAATAGAATTGACAACCACCAACTTTGAATTATTGATTTAAGATGGTGAAACATTTCTCATCAAAAGATAATTGTAATATAACCATGTACTTTACTAGACTACATTACATGTCTTGATTAATTATCAAGTAAAACAATGCTTCTTCATAGATTTTAGATGGTAAAAGGAGTTTAGCTCATAATGAGCATGATGATAAACATTAAGATGAATGATGATAACAAATAAATGATTAAACTTGGAATAATTTAACCAAATGTAGATGAATCTTCCTTCTTAATGATGGTAATGATGGTTGATGATGATTGTTGATGGTGATGACCTCCAAGCCTTCAAACTCTTCACTAGATCTTCAAAGTGAGTGTTCGTGTGTGTTTTTATAAGTGAAAACCGGATAGATAACTTTTCAAGGCACATCAAATGAGTGCAACATGAGCCACTATTTATAGGCATTCTGGAGTATGAGGCACGGCCCCGTGCTTGATGGGCACGCCCCGTGCATTTTTATGACACGTGTCATATTTGTTTTGTCTTTTCTAAAGTGTGACCACGGCCCCGTATTTGGTAGGCACGGCCCTGTGGTTTTTAGTGACATGTGCTAATTCTTTTTTTGTCTTTTCTGTGTTCTTGTCCACGGCCCCGTGTTTGGTAGGCATGGTCCGGTGCTTTTGCTTCCAGATTTTGTCTTTTCTTGTGTTTAAAAGCACGGGGGCTTGTTTCTTTGATTTCTTGTGTTTTCTTCTGTTTTTCTTCGTCTTTTTGCTTGTTTCTTTGTTTGGGGCTTGGTTTCACCTGAAATTATGTTTTATTATGATAAGTAGTCTTTTATGCTATGTTATTTGATCGAAATTGTAGTTTTTAGAGATTATTTGATGCCGAAAAGATGTATATTTCTATGTACATCAGAAAGTATGAGACTACATAGTTTAGCAAATATGAAATAAGATGTTAAGAAGAATGTAGTTGTGTACCTGATACTTTATGGAAGATACCACTAGCGATACTTTCGTCAAAGTATGAGAATGGTTAAGAATTGTAAGGTTGAACTAGAGGGACGTGAGTTACTTTCTACTCGTTATGATTGACCATAAGAGAGTTCTATGTCATTTGGGAATGGATTTGACGCCTGAGCTAAAGATCATATAGCATGTAAGAGTAAGTTGAGAAGGTTTATGTCATTGGATGGCGGTACAGTGACAGTTTATGGTAATAAAGAAAGTTCAAGGCCTAACATCATTCCGATGATAGAAGCTGAAGATTTGTTAAGGCGAGGGTGCAGTGCCTACCTAGCGTATGTTGTCAAAGCTACGACCGACACGAAAGAAATGAAAGATGGTCCTGTAGTGTGTGACTAACCAGAAGTGTTCCCGTAGGACCTGCTGGGGTTAGCACTGGAACAAAAGGTAGGATTCAAGATAGAGTTAATACGAGGAGCACAGCCCGTCGCGAAAGCACCTTACCGTCTGGTTCCGTCCAAGATGAAAGAGTTAATGTCCCGACTACAAGAACTCCTCGACGAAGGTGTTCTATGCCGAGTATTTCCGTACGTGGTGTACCGGCAATGTTCATGAAGGGAAAAAACAGATGGAAGTATGAGAATGTGTATAGAATTCTAAGAGTTGAACAAGCTTACTGTAAAGAATAGATATTTCCACAAATGGATAATTTGTTTGACCAAATACAAGGTGCGAGTTGGTCCTCGCAAATAGACCTCAAAGCAGGCTATCATCAGTTGAAAGTGAAAGAGGCAGACATCCCTAAGACAACATTTCAGATGCGATATGAATACTACGAGTTTCTCGTGATATCGTTTGGATAGACGAATGCTCAAGCAGCATTTATGGTCATGATGAATAGGGCATGTCATCCGATATCAGGACAAATATGTCATTGCCTTCACAGACGATAGTTTCGATTATTGTATGCTGAATACTTGAGAAAAGTGTTGGAAACGCTGAAGAAAGTGTAATTGTATGCTAAGTTTTCAAGGTGTACCATTGACACATGTCATAAGAAGCAGAAGGAACGGAATACGAGACAAGAAGATGAGTGAGGCTGATAAGGGATTATGATTGTGGAATCAAGTATTATCCTGATGAGGCTAATATGGTTGCTGACGGCCAGAATATGGAGAAGATATCACGACATTTAAGTAGTATAAATTAGTTAGTACTCCGGATTGCATTAGCGTGATCCACAAGGTACAGTTAAAAGTTATAAAGGATGAGAGCAAGACGAAAAATTAATGAATTCTCTAGTTACACCAAGAGTTGAAAGATAATACTTATGATGTGAAGATCAGATTTGGTCGCCTGAGGATTCCACGTAATGGATATCTTCGAGGCGAAATCCTAGATGTAGGTCATAAGTCTAGATGTCGCTTATAATGAAGGCATATACTAATAGAAGTGAGACGCTTAAGTAGAGGTCAAAGGAAGATGAGTCCATGGTATGTGACAGTTGTGGATAGACATGATGCTTTGCCTACAAGGATAAGAACAACCCCAAGTGTTACGAATATGGATTCAAAAGTCACACCGCAGAAGATGCTAGAAACCAGGGACAAAAGGTGGAAAGACATGCGAGGAAAGCATAGATATGGTTTAGACTTATGTCTACCTGAATTTAGTCTTAACAAAAATGATTAGTGTGTAATTGATAATCATGTGATCATGGAAGGGAAGTCCTCTAGAAGGGAAAGGATAGAATGGTCTTATAAACGAAGGTCAAGACGTACCCGAAGGGAAGTCGGTTAAAGTAATTGGTTAAGATAGATCAGGCAACCTGATATGCGACGGCAAACAACAACGGATTCATAGGACAGTGTGAGACTTGATTAGTCAAGAAAAGGAAGATGTATCATCATGGACTTCATGATCAAGCTACCCTAGACATTTATAACTAATGAACCCTACGTGTTGATACAGAGCTGAGAATGAAAGAAGGTTTAAGTGATTACTTAAGGAGTTCTCCGACCGTTATGCAATGGATGCGCTCAAGAATTGCAAGAAGTGTTCTCTCTCAAGGAACAGACAAAGGGATTTTAAGAAGTAATCCTTAAGGTGAAACTAGAAATGTTTTCTTTTTGGAAATAAATATGTTTTGAACGTCTTGCAAAGAAGTATATTTGCTAAAGGTTGTAATTGGACGGCCTGGCCATTCAGTGATAATTTAAAGGACAAGAAAAGAGACCATACTTGTGGAAGTAATATGCACTTGCAAAGTCTGGATAAGGAAGCGTATCATAGATGACTTCCTGTACAAGCTACCTAAGAAAGCTAGAACTAATTAACATCACTCGTTGATTGTAAGACAAAGGATGAACCGGTAAGTCAGGAAGCTAAAGAAAGGATGTGAATACAGGAAGTATTCCTCTTTACAAAGACTAAGCAGGTTTCGAGGACGAAAGCTCTTATAAGGTGGGTAGACTTGTAACATCCCGAAATTTCTAAAAATAATATTTAATATATTGTTTAATTATGGTGGAAAAGTTTACTTAAGTTAGAAGAGAATGAAAATAATAAAGATGGAAGGATAAGTAGGCTAATTAGATGGAATTAATTATGGACCAAAAAGGAAAGATGGGCCTAAGGTCCATGGGCTTAAGGGAGTATAAATACCCCTTAAAACCCTAATCCTTACCATTTTCATACATCTCTACACCATAGCCTACACCATCAAAACACACACTTAACCCAATTCCCGTTTTTGAGAAAACCACCCACAAAGACACAAAGATTCCAGATGATCTATCCATCGGATCGGTCTCAACTTTTAACTGAGTGTTCATGGTATATAAATGAACATAGAAGCTCAAAAGTGAATATTCAGGCAACTGTTCAGCTGTTCCGGCGATTGTAGATCGGGACGAGACGGTTCCCTGGCCACTTGAATCACTCAAATCGGAGTTCGTTTGATATGGTTTTGAGCATCTCGAGTGATTTCATACAAAAACCTCGATGGTACAATTTTGTTATAATGGCTTACTTTTCATGAATGGATTCACATGAAAATTGTTAGGATGATAGATCGGGTCATCATTATTGATAAAGTAATGAACTTGATAATAAACGGGTTAGTCGGTTCGTTTAGGGTAAAACGAGTAGTGTTCGGTTTGTGAAAAGGACGGGTAAACGAAGTCGGTTTTGAATGAAACTTAGTAGGATAGTAAATCGAGTATAGCTATACCATGAAGTTGCAAACTTGAGGAATAAAATGGACTTAACGAACTTACGATTATGTACGGTTCACAAAGGAAACCCTAGATCTAACTAGAACGTTTTAACACTATAAAGGTTTAAACTTTATGACTAGAACGGGCTAGATCTTGAAGCCGTAATGATGATGGGTGTAAAACGGTTATGAATGGTGGAGAAAAGTGGTTAAAAGTTCATGATATGAACCATAAACAGTTAATAGAGCTAGGTAAAAGTGATAAAGATAGAAATATAAGCTGAACACACCCGACCTGAGGGTTCTCGGCCAAGACTGAGGGTTCTCGGTCAAGACTGAGGGTTCTCGGCCATTGAGTTCTCGGTGAACTGAGTTCTCGGTCAAGAAAAGAGTTCTTGGTCAAAAAGGGAGTTCTCGGTCAACATGAGTATTCGGCCCCAAGGGTTCTCTGCCTTGAGTTCTCGGCCACTCAGTTTTCTGTTTGGTTTTGAACCCAGTTAGGCCCAGATGCTTCAATGGACAAGGGGACTGACTTAACTAAGTCCGCAAATGTCCAGCCCATAAGTTAAAACAAGACTAGCCCATCATCATGAACTAAACCAGCAAGCCCAACTTAAAAAATTCGTTGGTTAACTAAAATACCAACTTAAGTAATTATACGGTTAAATAACAAATATATAATTAACAGTTAGCCGAGCTCAATTAAAGAAGGGAATAACGATTAACGGCGAACACAACAGGATCCAGGTGAGTTTCTAGCCCCATTTCCTCGTTATGTTTTTGGAGCTGTGTGCATACTCGATGTGATAGTTAATACACTTATCTTAAATGGTAAGTGTATGCCATGTATGATTTATATGTTATTTATGTATGTATATTTTGAATGTGAATGAAAGCTTGTCGGCACGTGAAAAATCTTCGGATATTGCACGTATTGACAAGGGAGGTATGTATATGATAGTTGAATGTGTACGTTAGATATATGTATAACATATGAGTATGTATGAATGATAAAAGAAAGTATATTTATTACGGGTAGGTAAATACAGTATGTATGAAGATGAAGAAGTGGGGACCAGAACCTAATAATATATGTGATGGTAGGGACCAGACCCTAATAATATCTGTGATGGTAGGGACCAGACCCTAATAATATATGTGATGGTAGGGACCAGACCCTAATAATATCTGTGATGGTTGGGACCAGACCCTAATAATATCTGTGATGGTAGGGACCAGACCCTAATAATATCTGTGATGTTGGGGACCAGACCCTTTATAATATCTATGATGTTAGGGACCAGATCCTTATAATATCTGTGAGGATATAGGGCGGAAGGCTCTTTAAATAGGACGGATACTTATGTATGAAAAGTAAGTATGAATAATGTACACCCCTTAGGGAATGTGTGCAAGTATGTAAACCAATTGTATGTTGTATGATTAACTAGAACTCACTCAGCGTAGCTGACTTTCAGTATGCACGCAGGTGAGTAGGATGAGGCAGCTCGCTTGAGGGGAACACGTTGCATTGAATAAGAGGCTGGCATCGGAAGACTCAAGACGTTTATCAGTTTATATTTAATAACTTAGTTTTCTAAAGACAAGATGGGTGTTTAAGACATGTTATGGATCGTTATGTAATAATTTATGAAAGTTTTTATATTCCGCGAATGTTTTTATTAACTCTGATGACTAGAACTATGTGAATGATTAAATCCAATGTCCAAATGTGAGGCACCGGTAACGGGGCCTTACAATTGTAAGTCCCCATTCCCGGTGCCCTACTTTGACGTTGGATTTACTCATAAACACAGTTCTATATATAAGAGTGAATTAAAACTTTCACAGAATAAATAAAACTTCAACATTCATTGCAAAACATTCATAACTTGTCTTTAAAACACAACTTAAAACATTACTTTTAGTTCAAACATTAACAAGTGAGTCTTTAGATGCCAGCTTCTTTATTCAACTTTCATGTGTCCCCCCTTCAAGACAGCTGTCTCATCCTACTCACCTGCGTGCATACTAAAAGTCAGCTACCCTGAGTGAGTTCTAGTTAATCAGGAAACAGACAATACATTCACATATTTATATATATGTATCCGTAGATACATATTACATACTTAGCCTGTCAAAACCGAGCCCTAGTGTGGAAGCGTGAATAATCGGTATTAACGGTGGAGCTCGGATCTAGAGTTAGGATCGAATCTTACTCGTATTCACTCTTGAAAGATATTTGGATGGATGAGGTGTATTGGGAGAGAGCCTGATTTGATTAATAATCAATAATAGGATGAGCAATTGTAATCAAAACACAAACAAGATAGAAATGGTAGTATGATAATATTAGTCGAATGATTCTCATAAAGGTGAACCACTCATACATACATACAATCGATTAAGAAATATCAGCCGCCACCAGGAGAGCTCATCCTAGAGGCGGAGACTCTCTCAAAGGGATAAAACCCTAAATCTCACACATGCACAATACACTCACTCATACTAGACAAATGAATAAAAACATCTATCTATACTAGTCTAGCATGACTTGGTCTCCATCCACCCTTGGTTGAGACCAAATAATATATTTTTCACCCACAAATTAATTCGATGCGTCAGTCTAAAACATAAGTCCCAACAATCTCCCCTTTAGACCGATGCCATCGAATTTCTTCCATGATCACCTCATAACTCGTTGTCTTTCGTTGAAATTTTCCCCCTCACGTTAAGCTTCTCCCATTGTTCATTTCGAATCATCACTCTTATATCACTTTTAGATATAGGTGTATGGGCATATGAACGAGGCTTTGAACTTCAAAGATCAACTTCAAGTAACAAGGTTATCACAAAAAGAAATAAACTCATTGTGATCATCAAATAATCTTCAATTCTTCAAATTTGTCTCTTCCCCTGTAAATCATCTTCAAACCATTCCCTGAATTAAGATAGCATTCAAGTCAACCATAACCCGTTCTTGACAGTTCAAGTGACTATTTCATTGGAGGTTGAACTCTACTGATCATCCTTTCAACATTGTTACTCGTGATGACTCTATCTTCTCATCCGTACTAGGAAATCTGAAAACTTACAAACAATAAAACATCTTTAAAAAACCTTGGATTATTGATCTTGATCAACTTTTCCTTAACTTGAGTCTTTTACTTGATTTGAAGCTAACCATTTGCAATGAAATTCAAAGATTTTTTTTCCCCCAATTCGTTGCAATTGTCTTTAATAAATGTGTCTTCATAATCAAGTGTGGGTGAACCAATCTTGACCATCCTTATCAAGATTGTAAAAATCTGAAAATAAACATATTTATATGTTGGTTGACACTAAAAGTGATTTAATCCTTAAGCTTGGTCAACACTTGTTCTTGTAAAGCTTTTGATGAAGTCGTGAAATTGGATGAGGTTTGAATTCCATAAGCTTGTTGATGATTGGATAAAAATTACCAAAATACCCCAGAGTATGTATATATCTTCCATAGAGAACAGATTGGTCAAACGGTCAACGGAACCAAAAATCTCAAAAGTTTCTTCAAAACCTTGAAATGTTTCACAAACTCTGTTTCCTAGCACACAGTGTGCTTGGGAGCACTTTACTAGCAAGGCAGTGTGCTCGGGAGCCCTTTCCTAGCACAAAGTGTGCTTGGGAGCACTTTCCTAGCACAATGTGTGCTTGGAAGCACTTTCCTAGCACAAAGTGTACCCGGAAGCACTTTCCTAGCACAAAGTGTGCCTGGAAAGCAAAACACTTGTGATTTTTTTCCATTTTTTCACTAGCACAAAGTGTGCTCGGAAGAACTTTCCTAGCACAAAGTGTGCTTGGGACTAAAAGATAGTTTTCTTGAGAAGACCAAGGATATGCAAGGGGTTACTCGACACTGGAACTTGATGTGCCCGAGATAAGATGTGCCCGAGATAAAGTGTGCCCGAACCAAAAATTTATGCTTGGGAAAAACACAAACTGTGCCTGAAGCAACACTTAACCCTTATCATTACTCGAGAACAATCTTATATGCTCATTGTATGCCCGGTACATAAAAAATTCATTTCTGCATCATCAATCACTGATTTGCCCTTGCAGAACCTGCTTGAATATTCACTTTGCATTTGCTACAACAAACAATGATAATATTGCCTTTAGTACCTGTTAATTCTTGACTTGTACCTACTTCATACCAGTTTGTACCAACGGCAACATTTTCCAACATACCATATCCTGTTTGTGCAACACACTTATCAAAATCAATATCGAGCAAACAAAACCCTAATTCTTTCATATCGAAAAAGTAGTTCCGAAATCTGAAAAGAATCGATGAGCAATATCCAGGTCATCTCGAACTAAATAAAAGAAATCTATCTTCAATCTAATCCACAGCCTTTTCAGATCTGGAAATCATCAAATGAACAGAGTTGCCCCAAAACGAGCCAAATAACATTGTTACATCATATCTGGACCATTCTGACCAAATAAACATGAAACTGATGTTGGATCTCCAAACGAGTCATCGACCCAAACATCAATCCATATACTTTTCTCCAAATCATCAAATAATTTCAAAACCCCCCAAAAATAGTTTCAACGAACTTCATCGTTTAACGTCCACGGTGGATTCAAGAGCGAAAGGAATCAGTTCAGCGGTTAGTCTGAACGATTCGGTAACCCAGCTCTGATACCACTTGTCAAAACCGATCCCCGGTGCGGAAGCGTGAATAATCGGTGTTAACGGTGGAGCTCGGATCTAGGGTGAGGATCGAATCTCACTAGTATTCACTCTTGAAAGATATTTGGATGGATGAGGTGTATTGGGAGAGAGCCTGATTTGATTAACAATCAATAATAGGATGAACAATAGTAATCAAAACAAAAACAAGATAGAAATGGTAGTATGATAATATTAGTCGAATGATTCTCATAAAGATGAACCACTCATACATACATACATTCATACATACAATCGATTAAGAAATATCAGCCGCCACCAGGAGAGCTCATCCTGGAGGCGGAGACTCTCTCAAATGGATAAAACCCTAAATCTCACACATACACAATACACTCACTCATACAAGACAAATGAATAAAAACATCTATTTATACTAGTCTAGCATGACTTGGTCTTCAAGCCATTCACCCTTGGTTGAGACCAAATAATATATTTTTCACCCACAAATTAATTCGATGCGTCAGTCTAAAACATAAGTCCCAACAATCTCCCCTTTAGACCGATGCCATCGAATTTCTTCCATGATCACCTCATAACTCGTTGTCTTTCGTTGAAATTTTCCCCCTCACGTTAAGCTTCTCCCATTGTTCATTTCGAATCATCACTCTTATATCACTTTTAGATATAGGTGTATGGGCATATGAACGAGGCTTTGAACTTCAAAGATCAACTTCAAGTAACAAGGTTATCACAAAAAGAAATAAACTCATTGTGATCATCAAATAATCTTCAATTCTTCAAATTTGTCTCTTCCCCTGTAAATCATCTTCAAACCATTCCCTGAATTAAGATAGCATTCAAGTCAACCATAACCCGTTCTTGACAGTTCAAGTGACTATTTCATTGGAGGTTGAACTCTACTGATCATCCTTTCAACATTGTTACTCGTGATGACTCTATCTTCTCATCCGTACTAGGAAATCTGAAAACTTACAAACAATAAAACATCTTTAAAAAACCTTGGATTATTGATCTTGATCAACTTTTCCTTAACTTGAGTCTTTTACTTGATTTGAAGCTAACCATTTGCAATGAAATTCAAAGATTTTTTTTCCCCCAATTCGTTGCAATTGTCTTTAATAAATGTGTCTTCATAATCAAGTGTGGGTGAACCAATCTTGACCATCCTTATCAAGATTGTAAAAATCTGAAAATAAACATATTTATATGTTGGTTGACACTAAAAGTGATTTAATCCTTAAGCTTGGTCAACACTTGTTCTTGTAAAGCTTTTGATGAAGTCGTGAAATTGGATGAGGTTTGAATTCCATAAGCTTGTTGATGATTGGATAAAAATTACCAAAATACCCCAGAGTATGTATATATCTTCCATAGAGAACAGATTGGTCAAACGGTCAACGGAACCAAAAATCTCAAAAGTTTCTTCAAAACCTTGAAATGTTTCACAAACTCTGTTTCCTAGCACACAGTGTGCTTGGGAGCACTTTACTAGCAAGGCAGTGTGCTCGGGAGCCCTTTCCTAGCACAAAGTGTGCTTGGGAGCACTTTCCTAGCACAATGTGTGCTTGGAAGCACTTTCCTAGCACAAAGTGTACCCGGAAGCACTTTCCTAGCACAAAGTGTGCCTGGAAAGCAAAACACTTGTGATTTTTTTCCATTTTTTCACTAGCACAAAGTGTGCTCGGAAGAACTTTCCTAGCACAAAGTGTGCTTGGGACTAAAAGATAGTTTTCTTGAGAAGACCAAGGATATGCAAGGGGTTACTCGACACTGGAACTTGATGTGCCCGAGATAAGATGTGCCCGAGATAAAGTGTGCCCGAACCAAAAATTTATGCTTGGGAAAAACACAAACTGTGCCTGAAGCAACACTTAACCCTTATCATTACTCGAGAACAATCTTATATGCTCATTGTATGCCCGGTACATAAAAAATTCATTTCTGCATCATCAATCACTGATTTGCCCTTGCAGAACCTGCTTGAATATTCACTTTGCATTTGCTACAACAAACAATGATAATATTGCCTTTAGTACCTGTTAATTCTTGACTTGTACCTACTTCATACCAGTTTGTACCAACGGCAACATTTTCCAACATACCATATCCTGTTTGTGCAACACACTTATCAAAATCAATATCGAGCAAACAAAACCCTAATTCTTTCATATCGAAAAAGTAGTTCCGAAATCTGAAAAGAATCGATGAGCAATATCCAGGTCATCTCGAACTAAATAAAAGAAATCTATCTTCAATCTAATCCACAGCCTTTTCAGATCTGGAAATCATCAAATGAACAGAGTTGCCCCAAAACGAGCCAAATAACATTGTTACATCATATCTGGACCATTCTGACCAAATAAACATGAAACTGATGTTGGATCTCCAAACGAGTCATCGACCCAAACATCAATCCATATACTTTTCTCCAAATCATCAAATAATTTCAAAACCCCCCAAAAATAGTTTCAACGAACTTCATCGTTTAACGTCCACGGTGGATTCAAGAGCGAAAGGAATCAGTTCAGCGGTTAGTCTGAACGATTCGGTAACCCAGCTCTGATACCACTTGTCAAAACCGATCCCCGGTGCGGAAGCGTGAATAATCGGTGTTAACGGTGGAGCTCGGATCTAGGGTGAGGATCGAATCTCACTAGTATTCACTCTTGAAAGATATTTGGATGGATGAGGTGTATTGGGAGAGAGCCTGATTTGATTAACAATCAATAATAGGATGAACAATAGTAATCAAAACAAAAACAAGATAGAAATGGTAGTATGATAATATTAGTCGAATGATTCTCATAAAGATGAACCACTCATACATACATACATTCATACATACAATCGATTAAGAAATATCAGCCGCCACCAGGAGAGCTCATCCTGGAGGCGGAGACTCTCTCAAATGGATAAAACCCTAAATCTCACACATACACAATACACTCACTCATACAAGACAAATGAATAAAAACATCTATTTATACTAGTCTAGCATGACTTGGTCTTCAAGCCATTCACCCTTGGTTGAGACCAAATAATATATTTTTCACCCACAAATTAATTCGATGCGTCAGTCTAAAACATAAGTCCCAACAATCTCCCCTTTAGACCGATGCCATCGAATTTCTTCCATGATCACCTCATAACTCGTTGTCTTTCGTTGAAATTTTCCCCCTCACGTTAAGCTTCTCCCATTGTTCATTTCGAATCATCACTCTTATATCACTTTTAGATATAGGTGTATGGGCATATGAACGAGGCTTTGAACTTCAAAGATCAACTTCAAGTAACAAGGTTATCACAAAAAGAAATAAACTCATTGTGATCATCAAATAATCTTCAATTCTTCAAATTTGTCTCTTCCCCTGTAAATCATCTTCAAACCATTCCCTGAATTAAGATAGCATTCAAGTCAACCATAACCCGTTCTTGACAGTTCAAGTGACTATTTCATTGGAGGTTGAACTCTACTGATCATCCTTTCAACATTGTTACTCGTGATGACTCTATCTTCTCATCCGTACTAGGAAATCTGAAAACTTACAAACAATAAAACATCTTTAAAAAACCTTGGATTATTGATCTTGATCAACTTTTCCTTAACTTGAGTCTTTTACTTGATTTGAAGCTAACCATTTGCAATGAAATTCAAAGATTTTTTTTCCCCCAATTCGTTGCAATTGTCTTTAATAAATGTGTCTTCATAATCAAGTGTGGGTGAACCAATCTTGACCATCCTTATCAAGATTGTAAAAATCTGAAAATAAACATATTTATATGTTGGTTGACACTAAAAGTGATTTAATCCTTAAGCTTGGTCAACACTTGTTCTTGTAAAGCTTTTGATGAAGTCGTGAAATTGGATGAGGTTTGAATTCCATAAGCTTGTTGATGATTGGATAAAAATTACCAAAATACCCCAGAGTATGTATATATCTTCCATAGAGAACAGATTGGTCAAACGGTCAACGGAACCAAAAATCTCAAAAGTTTCTTCAAAACCTTGAAATGTTTCACAAACTCTGTTTCCTAGCATACAGTGTGCTTGGGAGCACTTTACTAGCAAGGCAGTGTGCTCGGGAGCCCTTTCCTAGCACAAAGTGTGCTTGGGAGCACTTTCCTAGCACAATGTGTGCTTGGAAGCACTTTCCTAGCACAAAGTGTACCCGGAAGCACTTTCCTAGCACAAAGTGTGCCTGGAAAGCAAAACACTTGTGATTTTTTTTTTCCATTTTTTCACTAGCACAAAGTGTGCTCGGAAGAACTTTCCTAGCACAAAGTGTGCTTGGGACTAAAAGATAGTTTTCTTGAGAAGACCAAGGATATGCAAGGGGTTACTCGACACTGGAACTTGATGTGCCCGAGATAAGATGTGCCCGAGATAAAGTGTGCCCGAACCAAAAATTTATGCTTGGGAAAAACACAAACTATGCCTGAAGCAACACTTAACCCTTATCATTACTCGAGAACAATCTTATATGCTCATTGTATGCCCGGTACATAAAAAATTCATTTCTGCATCATCAATCACTGATTTGCCCTTGCAGAACCTGCTTGAATATTCACTTTGCATTTGCTACAACAAACAATGATAATATTGCCTTTAGTACCTGTTAATTCTTGACTTGTACCTACTTCATACCAGTTTGTACCAACGGCAACATTTTCCAACATACCATATCCTGTTTGTGCAACACACTTATCAAAATCAATATCGAGCAAACAAAACCCTAATTCTTTCATATCGAAAAAGTAGTTCCGAAATCTGAAAAGAATCGATGAGCAATATCCAGGTCATATCGAACTAAATAAAAGAAATCTATCTTCAATCTAATCCACAGCCTTTTCAGATCTGGAAATCATCAAATGAACAGAGTTGCCCCAAAACGAGCCAAATAACATTGTTACATCATATCTGGACCATTCTGACCAAATAAACATGAAACTGATGTTGGATCTCCAAACGAGTCATCGACCCAAACATCAATCCATATACTTTTCTCCAAATCATCAAATAATTTCAAAACCCGCCAAAAATAGTTTCAACGAACTTCATCGTTTAACGTCCACGGTGGATTCAAGAGCGAAAGGAATCAGTTCAGCGGTTAGTCTGAACGATTCGGTAACCCAGCTCTGATACCACTTGTCAAAACCGATCCCCGGTGCGGAAGCATGAATAATCGGTGTTAACGGTGGAGCTCGGATCTAGGGTTAGGATCGAATCTCACTAGTATTCACTCTTGAAAGATATTTGGATGGATGAGGTGTATTGGGAGAGAGCCTGATTTGATTAACAATCAATAATAGGATGAACAATTGTAATCAAAACAAAAACAAGATAGAAATGGTAGTATGATAATATTAGTCGAATGATTCTCATAAAGATGAACCACTCATACATACATACATTCATACATACAATCGATTAAGAAATATCAGCCGCCACCAGGAGAGCTCATCCTGGAGGCGGAGACTCTCTCAAATGGATAAAACCCTAAATCTCACACATACACAATACACTCACTCATACTTGACAAATGAATAAAAACATCTATTTATACTAGTCTAGCATGACTTGGTCTTCAAGCCATTCACCCTTGGTTGAGACCAAATAATATATTTTTCACCCACAAATTAATTCGATGCGTCGTTCTAAAATATAAGTCCCAACATAGCATGTTATCTTTCTTTCGTTCATACATACGTACTTTCTTTCTGTCTTTCATACTTTCATACATTCATAATACATACATAACTATCTTTGCCATCTCAGATATTTTTAGAGTATGGTCCCTTCCTTCTCTATCTCAAATATTATTAGGGTCTGGTCCCTTTCTTCTCTATCTCAGATATTATGAGGGTCTGGTCCCTTCCTTCTCTATCTCAGATATTATTAGGGTCTGGTCCCTTACTTCTCTATCTTATCAGCCATTCCTACACTTCTTTATACATACATTCTATTATACACGTTCATATATATCCTAAATCATTCATACATCATTCATGCATCTTACATAAGACAAACCTTTCATACATCATTAATACTTGCAATATCGGAAGGTCGTTCACGTACCGGCAAGCATACATTCATAACATTAATAAATACTATCACATCAATCTTCATAGCATACACTTACCATTTAAGGTAAGTGTATTAACATTCGCATTGAGTATGAATACAGCCCCGAAAACATAACAAGGAAATGGGGCTAGAAACTCACCGGTGTTCTGTTACGTTCACCGTTAATGACTATTCATTTCTTTAGCTGTGCGCGACAAACTGTATAACAATTACACATATCAATTAACTATCACTACCAATATCGCTTTCTAGTCTAATTATAACCCCTGGCAGCGCCCCTGGCAGCGAAGTTATAGGGCAGCAGCACCTAGCGGGGTCCAAGGGGCAGAGCCCCTGGCTGGCTTAATAAAATGACCAGTTTATGCCTGATTCCAACTGTCTTAACAAAATTTCCATTAGAATTCCTAATTTATTATTTGCTAACTCAAAAGTCCAGGGACCTTTATGTCATTCTTTCAAAATCTAATTCATTATCCATCCCCTTAACGAATGAGGTTCATTTGTTACTTCTTAACTTTATAACGGATTGACCCTCATAACGAACTGGTCTTTATAACGAACTGGCCTTTATAACGAACTGGCCTAAATGAATGATCATAACGAACTGGTGCTAATTCGTTATTTCCCTTTAACGAATGGGCAAAAAGAATTACTGTTAATTCGATATTTCTCCTTAACGAATGGCATAACAAATTACTGTTAATTCATTATTTCTCCTAAACGAATGGGCATAACGAATTACCGTTAATTCGTTATTCTTCTGTTAACGAATTAGGGTTAAGTCATAGAATGTTGGAAACATTCTCTGAAATTCCCTAATGTTCCGCCGGCGCCACTAATTACTGTTAATTCGTTATTTTCCTTAACGTCGGCTCGTTGTTTTGCGACTAGATCTAGCGGGTTTGGATCCATATAATGTCATAAAGTTATTTCCACGGATTGATGCTCGGGTTTTCCTTCTTGGTTTCGGTTAGAGAAAGATAGAAAGAGAGAGAGCTTAAGTGTGTGTTTTTTATGGTGTATGGAATGCGTGGAGTGAATGGATTATGGGTTAATTAAGGTTTATATATCATGGGTCATGGGCTTAAGCCCGTGGTCTTTTCTTCCTTTGTTTTTAATCCAAGTCCATTACCCATATCTATTTAACCCAATACTAGCCCGACTCATAATAACTAATTTTTTATTTAATTAACCAAAACGAGAAAACGGGATGTTACACTTTGATTTTCTAGTACAAGAGTGTTGGAATTACGTATGCCCGAGACACATACTTAAACTAATGTGGCTAACTGTGTTTGATCCAAGTCGGGTCATACCCAATAACAAGCTAGACAACACCAAATGTATTCTTTTAGTGATTTGATCATTTAAACGAATACCGAACACTACGTGTTTAGAAAATTGGTTTTCTAAACAAACACACTTGAGGATTTAAATAAATTACCTGGATAATTTGTTTATATAAATAAATTATTTAATTGGTTAAATAATTACATAAATGTATGCACAATTTTATAAAAGTGAGTTTTATAAAATAAATGGAGGTGTTTTAAATGGTTAAAACAAAACACAAAAAAAAAAAAAAAAAAAAAAAAAAAAAAACAAAACCGGCCACCCCATGTGGGTGGAGGGTTTGGTCCCATCCAAACTTTTGTCCTTTTGTGTTGACCACCTTTTATTAATAACCATTCACAAGACATGCATTTTGGTTCTTGTCTCATTTTGAATTTCAAGTAATCAAAAACATCCTCTCTTTCTCCCTCAAAACTCACGGCCACTTTGGCCAATTTTGGGGAGTTTTGTGAGCTTCATATAGTGTTCAATTCCTAGCATAAAGTTGGTGTTGTTGCTACAAAGCTTGGGGTATACAAAGCTTGAGGGTTTCTCCTTTGCAACCTTGCCATTTGAAGACATCATCATCTTCATCCACCTACATCTTCTTCTAAAGGTAGAAGAGGTACATTTTACATTTTGTGAGCATTTTGTTCTTGTAATATTGATCCTTGTTCTTTGGGTTTTAGTTTTAACATAATGGTATGTTCATAACAAGTTTTAAAATCTTAGCTTCCGTTGCGTTTTCTAGTTAAATATGGTTAACTTGAACTTTGATATTCTTGTTTAAAAACCAACAATGGCATCAAGAGCCGGTTACAAGGACTTATGCTTCTTACATGTTCATAGATTTCGGGTTTTTCATGGGTGAAAAAGGGGTCCGAAATTTTGGTGGATTTTACCCCTCATGGATTTGTAAGATCTTGACATGCATGGAAAGATCTTAGGAAACCATTATTAACATTTGGATGTTGAAAATAAAATAAAAAAAAAATAATAAAAATTTGGGCCGTAGCCTCTTGGGGGGGGGGGGGGCCGATTTTATTTGGTGATTTTGGGCATTGGTTGCTTAGGTTGCATGCTTAGAACATTTGATATGTTTGGATGTGTCATAACCGAAACCTAGACCTTGGATGTGTTGATTGTTGTTTGTGTATGTTGATTATGTTTATTATTCAATATGGTTGTAATAATTCATAATCTTAGGCTTGTGTAATTTATTTATTCATAAGTTGGTTTGTAATAAATAGATTAGTTGCATTTTCTTTTTTTTAGAAAAATATGTATTAGGATACATTTTGTAAAAATTGAAGATGCAAGAATTGGTGGATTTGGGCCTTGGACCGAAATTTTGGGCTTGTTGGGCCTCACCGGCCCATCATGGGATTCAAGCCCATTAGGCCCATAAATTTCACTCTTGGGCCCAAGAAGACTTTTGGAAGTTTGGAGCCCATTAACAAGCCCAACAAGAACACAACAACTTGGAAATGATACTTGAAGCATTTGGATGCAAGGTCAAGTGGGAGTCAACATTCCATCCTTGTGTCATGTTTTGTCCCTTAGGTGTGACTTATGACCTATACTTGTTTCGGCTAACAAGTATGGTCAAACTTAGGGGTTCTCGGTTATGACTATATTTTGCATATGTATGCTTGGTTGTTTGTTTTACTTTATGTAATGTGTGGTTGATAGATATTAGGATATCCAAACCGTCACATAGGAACGACAACAAGCATAAAACGGGTTCTAATATATATTTGGTAATATCGCGTCAATTAGTTTAATTAAATGGGTTTATTAAAACTAAGCGATTACTCACATATAATAAAATTGGTTTTATTATAACTTGAACCTTGAAAATTGGTTTTCAAAATCGCCATATTACTAAATGCATGTTAGGATATGGCATAATGTTTTTCAAACTAGAATATTGGAAAACTTAAAAATCCCTTTTTCATAATTACCAAGGAAACAAGTCTAACACCATCCTTTTGTATGACACTTAACGTATTAGGGAACTTTAAATGGGATAAAGGTCACCTAACCATTTTGAGCAAACTAATATACTTAGGGTAATATTAACATATTTGTGGGATAAAGGTCACCTAACCACTTGTATGTTAATCTTACATGTTTATACAAGTAGGACGACTTGAATTGGAAACCATGTGATAAAGGTCACCTAAGCATGGGATCTAATGGTGTTGATGGGATAAACATGCCAACACGAAATAAGGATTTCGAATGGTCCCATACCTCTAGAAGTTGCAAAGGGTTGCAATTGTCAAGATTGACTACCTTGTTAAATCAAATAACGGGATAAAGGTCACCTAACCGAAATTTGATTTATCGTTGGATTCTAGAATTTAATTATTATTTTAAAATTTGGAATAAAAGGGTATTAATAATTAAATTATTTATAATACTAAAATAAAACTTTGTTAAATTTTGTAGATGGCCGCTAACAATGCAAACACCTCTACCCATAACACCCGTAACCTATCCTTAAGAACCATCCTTGAAAAGGATCGTCTAAACCATAATAACTTTATGGATTGGTATCGCAACTTGAGAATAGTTCTCAAGCAAGAAGAGATATCATATGTCTTAGACGATCCCATTCCCGATGAGCCTAACGTGGAAGATGAGGAGGCGTATAACAATTGGGTCAAGTACACCAAAGATTCGGTGCAAGCCTCTTGCCTCATGTTAGGGACTATGATTCCCGAAATCCAAAAGGATTTCGAGCATCATGGGGCATACGACATGATAACTCAATTGAAGGAAATGTTCCTTCAACAAGCTAGAGCCGAACGTTTCGAAACGGTTCGAGCGTTTCATGCATGTCGTATGGAGGAAACCCAAAGCGTCTCATCTTATGTCCTAAAGATGAAAAGCTACATCGAAAAGCTTCGTAGGTTGAATTGTCCCGTGTCTAATGAGTTGGCTACGGATTTGATCCTCAACTCTTTGACCAAAAGGTTTGAAACCTTTGTCATGAATTATAACATGAATGGATGGGACAAAAGCATTGGTGAGCTTCACGCAATGCTAAGAACGGCCGAAGCGGGAATGGGTAAAAGGGTTTTACCCGTTCTAACAATCAATGAAGGAAAAAGGGGACATAACTCCAACCCCAAAGCAAGTGTTGCTAAGGGCAAGGGCCACGTCCAAGGAAAGGGAAAGAGGAAAGCCATCACGCCCACCAAACCGAAGGAAAAGAAGCAAAAGGTTGCGGCGCAAGATCCATGCTTTGAGTGTGGAGAGATAGGTCATTGGAAAAGGAATTGTCCGACCTATCTCAATGCGTTAAAAGATAAGAGGGATGCGGGGCATACCTCAGGTATTATCTTTACTATACATATTGAACTAAATGTTATTTCTTCAAATACATGGGTACTTGATACCGGATGTGGAACTCACATTTGCAATTTGTTGCAGGGGTTCAAAAGAAGTAAACAACTCAACAAAGGGGACATTAGTCTCTTTATGGGCAATGGAGCAAGAGTTGAAGTCCAAGCCCAAGGAGACTACATATTAAAGCTTCCAAGTGGTTTGGAAGTAATTTTGAAGAATGTTTTGTATGCTCCTAAGTTAAGGAGAAACATTATTTCCGTGTCCCTTTTAAAACAATGTGGCTTTGATCTTAAATTTATAAATTGTGATATTCATGTTTTGATGAATGGCATGTTTTATTTTAAAGCTATACCCATGAATGGTATATATGAAATAGATCAAAGTGGTATGTCACATAGTAGTTCAATGTACAATGTCAACACCAAGAAACTCAAGAAGGACTTGGGTGATTCCTATCTTTGGCATTGTCGCCTTGGACATATAAGCAAGAATCGCATGCAAACTCTTCGCAAGAGTGGTATTCTAGAAACAAATGAGTATGATTCATTTGATGTATGTGAATCTTGTTTACAAGGCAAAATGACAAAGCAACCCTTTAATAAAACTTTTGAAAGGTCAAAAGAATTATTGGGTATCATACATTCGGATGTATGTGGTCCTTTTAGACCAATGACTAGGAATGGTGAAAGATACTTCATTACCTTTATTGACGATTATAGTCGATATGGTTATGTGTACTTAATGAAACACAAAGATGAAGCTTTTGAAATGTTCAAAGACTTCAAAACTGAAGTAGAAAGACAACTCAAGACCACAATCAAAGTACTTCGTAGTGATAGAGGAGGTGAATACCTAAGTGGTGTTTTTCAAGATCATCTTAAGAGTTGTGGAATTATTTCACAACTTACTCCACCTGGAACACCACAACATAATGGTGTGTCTGAAAGGAGAAATCGTACCCTATTAGATATGGTTCGATCGATGATGGCTAGAAGCACTTTACCTCTATCATTTTGGGGCTATGCTTTACTTTCCGCTGTTCGCATATTGAATATGGCTCCAACCAAGAAAGTGGAGAAGACACCTTTTGAAGTATGGCATGGAAAGGCTCCATCGCTATCATTCTTAAGAGTTTGGGGTTGTGAAGCTTATGTAAAGCAATACACCCCAAACAAATTAGAAGTCCGATCCACTAAGTGTATCTTTATAGGTTATCCTAAAGATGATTTAGGATATTACTTTTACGATCCTAGTGAGCAAAATGTTATTATTGCTCGAAAGGGTAAGTTCTTGGAAACTAAGTTCCTTGAGGAAGGAACTAATAGTAGAACAGTGAAATTTGATGAGGATCAAGAATCACAAGATGATACACAATTGGTTGATACTAGCACTCAACAAGAGGTTGTTGAAAGTGATCAAGTGGTTGATCAAAACACACAAAACGTTCGCAGATCTGGTAGAGTTAGCAATCCACCTGAAAGATATGGATTTTTTGTAGAAGGTTGCTACGTGGTAGATTCGGATGAACCAACCACATACCGTGATGCAATGTCCAAGAATGATTGTGACAAATGGCTTGAAGCCATGAACGTTGAGATGCAATCCATGTATGACAACCAAGTTTGGGAATTGGTTGAACCACCACTCAACTCCAAAGCTGTTGGAAGTAAGTGGGTTTTCAAAAGGAAAACTGATATGCATGGAAACTTGGATACTTATAAAGCAAGACTTGTAGCTAAGGGTTTCACTCAAACTCAAGGGGTTGATTATGATGAAACTTTTTCGCCTGTGGCAATGCTTAAGTCTATTAGGATATTATTTGCCATAGCTGCACATTATGATTATGAAATTTGGCAAATGGATGTCAAGACCGCTTTCCTAAATGGATATCTTGAGGAAGATGTCTATATGGTTCAGCCTGAAGGTTTTGTCGATCCAAAACATCCTAATAAAGTATGCAAGTTAAAGAAATCAATCTATGGATTGAAACAAGCATCTAGAACTTGGAATCATCGTTTTGATGAAGAAATCAAAAGTTTTGGGTTCATCAAAAACGCTGATGAGGCTTGTGTGTATAAGAAGGCTAGTGGGAGTATAATTACCTTCTTAGTATTGTATGTCGATGACATTCTACTATTTGGAAATGACATTCCAACCATGGAAAGCGTTAAGGCTTGGCTTGGAAGTAGATTTTCCATCAAGGATCTTGGTGAAGCTGCCTATATTTTGGGAATAAAGATCTATAGGGATAGGTCAAGGCGCTTGATAGGTTTGAACCAAAGTACATACATTGATAAGATCTTGAAAAGGTTCAAGATGGAAAACTCCAAGAAAGGTTTTGTACCTATTCAAAGAGGGACCATATTGAGTTCAGCTCAATGTCCAAACTCAAAGGGTGAGCAAGAGATGATGAAACAAATCCCATATGCTTCTGCTATAGGATCCATCATGTATGCGATGATATGTACTAGACCGGATGTGTCATGCGCTTTGAGCATGACAAGCAGATACCAACAGAATCCAGGAAACAGTCATTGGATGGCTGTTAAGAGCATATTGAAATACCTTAGGAGAACTAAGGATATGTTTCTGATATATGGATCTGGTGAGGAGGAACTCGCTATAAAAGGTTACACGGATGCGAGCTTCCAAACTGATCGAGATGATTCTCGATCACAATCTGGGTATGTGTTCACTCTTAATGGAGGAGCTGTCTCTTGGAAGAGCTCAAAACAGGAAGTTGTAGCATTGTCCACTACAGAATCAGAATACATCGCCGCTTCATTGGCAGCTCAGGAAGCTGCATGGTTGAAGAAATTCATTACTGATCTAGGGGTAGTCTCTTCCATTCAAGACCCCCTAGAAATCTTTTGTGACAACGAGGGTGCGATTGCACAAATCAAGGAACCTCGTTCGCACCAAAAGACAAGGCACATAGAGCGGAGATTCAACTACATAAGGGATGAAGTTGAAAAAGGAAAGATATGTATTCGCAAAGTTGGAACTGATCAAAATCTTGCGGATCCATTCACGAAGCTCCTAGAAAGACCGAAACATGAGCGTCATGCGAGTGGCTTAGGACTTCGATATTCTAGTAATTGGATTTGATCTATTTTGTATTAAAGTTTAAAAGACTTTTGTAATTTAACTCTTTTATATGATTATGGAATCTTGAGTTAAATTCTAATTTTGCATGTTTAATCCATGAATAAGTTATCTTATTCTAAAAGTCCGTAGTCAATCACATTTGTGGGAACAAATATGAAGCAAGACTATTATGAACTAGGATTGGTGGATATTCATAAGGAATGAATATGGAGCATAGGTTTGCTGCCAAAGTTCATAGATATTTGTGGGATACAAATATTGGACTGACCCGCTCTCAATATTACTACATGGAGTCGATTGACTTGATCATTAGTAATCTTGAGTAAAGGAGAATTTCATATTATCCTTAGACCTGAGATGTATACTGGGTCTTGATTTTCACCAAGTATTACACTTTGACTCTCCCCTTCGCTATTCGTAAAAGATGGTACATAAGGATGAGCTCAGGTGGAGTATAAAGTGATAGTGAGAGGCGTATACAGTCAAGATGGAATTTGTTCCTCTTATGTGTTGAGAGTTTAGATGTCTAAGGCCTGATAAAGTTGAATTGTAAAGAGAATGATCGCCTATGTCTCTTAGATCCAACATGACATCTAGTAACAAAGGGATATAATGATAGATTCACCTAAATCATATCAAGTAAGGGACTTGAAGGGATGATGTTATTGAATGGCACTTCGTCAAACACATTAGGGGTGGTGAACTGTTGTTAGGCGGTATTCACCACTTGCATTAATTTTCTATGTATCTCGTGCAAGTGGGAGATTGTTGGAATTACGTATGCCCGAGACACATACTTAAACTAATGTGGCTAACTGTGTTTGATCCAAGTCGGGTCATACCCAATAACAAGCTAGACAACACCAAATGTATTCTTTTAGTGATTTGATCATTTAAACGAATACCGAACACTACGTGTTTAGAAAATTGGTTTTCTAAACAAACACACTTGAGGATTTAAATAAATTATCTGGATAATTTGTTTATATAAATAAATTATTTAATTGGTTAAATAATTACATAAATGTATGCACAATTTTATAAAAGTGAGTTTTATAAAATAAATGGAGGTGTTTTAAATGGTTAAAACAAAACACAAAAAAAAAAAAAAAAAAAAAAAAAAAAAAAAAACAAAACCGGCCACCCCATGTGGGTGGAGGGTTTGGTCCCATCCAAACTTTTGTCCTTTTGTGTTGACCACCTTTTATTAATAACCATTCACAAGACATGCATTTTGGTTCTTGTCTCATTTTGAATTTCAAGTAATCAAAAACATCCTCTCTTTCTCCCTCAAAACTCACGGCCACTTTGGCCAATTTTGGGGAGTTTTGTGAGCTTCATATAGTGTTCAATTCCTAGCATAAAGTTGGTGTTGTTGCTACAAAGCTTGGGGTATACAAAGCTTGAGGGTTTCTCCTTTGCAACCTTGCCATTTGAAGACATCATCATCTTCATCCACCTACATCTTCTTCTAAAGGTAGAAGAGGTACATTTTACATTTTGTGAGCATTTTGTTCTTGTAATATTGATCCTTGTTCTTTGGGTTTTAGTTTTAACATAATGGTATGTTCATAACAAGTTTTAAAATCTTAGCTTCCGTTGCGTTTTCTAGTTAAATATGGTTAACTTGAACTTTGATATTCTTGTTTAAAAACCAACAAAGAGTACACTGATCAGGTGAGTATTGTGACATGAAAAGTGTTGATGAAAAAGAGACTCTCTTCTTTATTATATACAAGTGATAAACTACTGATAAGCTAAAAGGTGATGGAATAATTACTTATGGAATAATTACAAACAGCTGACCAATGGGAATCCTATGTTAACTACTAATATTTGTTAAAAAACTTATGTTTGACCCGTAAGTTGTTAGTCTTCAAATGTTTGGATCTTCACTTGATAATTCAGTTGTGGTGTCTTCATTTCTTTCGTATCAACAGTTTTCAAGATAACATGTTAAGAGTAGTAGTTTGTTAATATTACATAATGAAGAACAATTGGGGTTTGGGTCAGTAGTTCTTTGCAAGGTTCAACAAAAACGTTAACTTATCATTCGCTTTGACAATTCTAGCAAATGAGGCTTTATAAGCCAAAAGAAATCACCTCATATGCTGACACACTAGCGTATGAGTTCTTCGGGGTGTCAATTTGTATCAACCCAAAATTTCGAATAATAATATTATTGTATATTGACTCGTTATGACGGAAAAATTTACTTGAGTTAATAAATAGATAGTAAAATGGTAAAAGGGAAAGATAAGTAGGCTAAATTAAATGGAATTAATCATGGATTAAAAAGGAAAGATGGGCCTTAGGTACATGGGCTTAAGGGAGTATAAATACCCCTTTAAACCCTAAATCTTTCCATTTTCATCCATCTTATCCATAATATTCCCTACACACTCAAAACACACACATAAACACCCTATTAACAGCCGCAAGGGAAAGAGGAGATCCAAGAGAAACCCAAGCTAAATCTTGATAAATGCTTGATACACAAACAACATACAAGATTGTAGATCGTAACCAAGCCAAAACCGTAGCTTTATAACCGTATAAAGGTATGTTCTTGACCTTAAATATTACGTTTTAATGAATGGCCGGCCATGAAACTTAAACATAGAGTTAATCGGGTCTAGATAAAACATAAAGTTGACAACTTGATGATTAAAATGGATGTAACGGACTCATGGTTAGGTGCGGTTCATGAAGGAAACCCTAGATTTACGTTAATGAACGTTTTTATGCTTAAAGGTTCAAGCTTTATGATAGAAACAGGTTGGGTCTTGGCAATGGGTGTTAACGAACGAAAAAAAACGGTTAAGGAGTGTTGGTGCATGATGTCAGTAGTTCAGTGTCGAGTGTCTGTAATCGTGTTAGTTAGATTTGACTTTTGTATGTAAGCGAAGTTACTAACAAGTTCGCTTATATGGGCGAACTTGTTAGACAAGCGAAGTTAGGGACAACTTCGCCTGAACATACCAGGCGAAGTTGTCGTGTCTATATAAGCTATCTTGTATACGGCTTATAGTATAGATTAAGAGTTTATTCGTGTATTCGAGTCAGAGAGTTTTGTATTCAGTGATCATAGTATCACGTGTTTACGGTTGGAATACAACGTGTGTTTGGTTATCATATCGTGTGTTAGCTCGTATTGTTTTCTATACTCGTAACGTCTTACGTAGGGATTCCGCACCTACGTAGAACGCGATATCTCGTGTAGATCCGGCTGGGAACCTACAATTGGTATCAGAGCTTTTGCTCGATTGTGTGGTTCGGGATTATCACGCGGGTATTGAAATCGTTCCGTTCGACTATTCGCGGGACGAGTTTTCTGAGCTTTTGTGCTATACTCTCCTCCTACAATCTTAAACAACCCATAACACCTTCACAAACCTCGAAAAACCCAGAAAACTAATCTGCATAAAGTTCGTGTTCATCAGGCGAAGTTGCCATCACTGTTAGTAGGGTTTCGGCGAAGATATAAGGTTAAGCGAAGTTATCCACAACTTCGCCTACCTCTTCAAGTTCGCTTACCTCAAGCGAAGTTACCCACAAATTCGCCTACCTCCCAAGTTCGCTCAACTTAAGCGAAGTTATTCTCAAGTTCGCCAATCCGGCGAATTTAAGAAAGTGAGCGAAGTTACAAATTCACGCGAAGTTAAGTTTTAAGCGAAGTTATCCACAACTTCGCCTACAGTGCTGTTTGAAAATAATTTTTTTTTATTTTCGGATTTCTTTGAGTTTAGAAAAAGATGTCTTCGATAAACATTACCGAACTAGTGAAGATGGAAGTAGAAGCAGGTTCGGCTACAAAGGCACCTAAGATGCTTAAGAAAACTGATTATATAGCGTGGAAAGATCGTTTTGAACAATATGTCAAGTATCAAGATGCCAAGATGTAGGTGTGCATACAAGATGGTTACATTCCACCTACTGCTGAGTATGAAGGTTGTGATCAGATCAATAAATACAAAGAGATGGAAGAAGAGGAGAAGAAAATGTATGAGGCAGAAAGCAAAGCTCATGTAGCAATTACAATGGCTCTTCCACAAGAGATACTTCACACCTTCCGAAAGTATAAAACTGCTAGAGAGCTTTGGGAAGCACTTGAGAACCGGTTTGAGGGCAATGTGGGAATTCGTGCATCGAAAATTAAACTTCTAAAAACCCAATTCTCGGTCTTCAAGTATCTGAAAAATGAATCACTTGATGATATCATCACTAGATATTATCATCTGATGACTGAACTCAGCAACTATTCAATTGCTTACAAAGAAGATGAGATTGTTGAAAAGCTTCTAGATGCTCTCCCACCGAAATGGAAGATGTATACTGTGTTGATGAGAGAAGATAAAGACTTTGCTGACTATGACCTGGAGACAGCAGTTAACAAGCTAAGAACGTTTGAACTGAACATGGTACGAAAGGAGACACCTACCAATCAGGTTCAAGATCCGGGTATGTATGGTGCAAAGGTTAACTCTGGATCAAGTTCGAAAACTGAATCATCTGCTTATTACTCTAAGGGAGAGTCAGGCGCGAGCTCAACACATGAAGGACATGTATCTCTCAACATGAACGGTGATGTGTGCTTTGTAGCTGGAGGATCAAATGCTTCTCAACCTCAAGCGACCAAGAGTAGTTTTTCCCCAAGTGTGTCAAACAACAACTACTCAAAGATGCCCATGAGTGTTAAATCTGCTGAACAGCAGTTTGCTCTCTATGCATCTTTTATTGCTTCGTATGAGAACTACATTCAGGGTAAGATTGTTGATCCTGCAATTTTGGATGAAGACTATGATCAAATCGATGCTGATGATCTGGAGGAGATGGATCTGCAGTGGCAGATGGCTATGATTGTCAGAAGGGTGAAAAGGTTCATGAAGAAGACTGGCAGGAAGTTTGTCGGAGAGAGGCCAGGGTTTGATAGGTCGAAGGTACGCTGTTACAACTGTCAGCAGAATGGCCACTTTGCAAAAGAGTGCAAAAATGAACGTGTAGAACGCAGTCAAAACAGATCTACACAGCAAAGTGGTAGTGGTAATGACAATAGAGCCATGATTTCCAGACAGAATGAGGAGTACAACTGGAATCTGCATGTTGAAGAAGTATTTGAACAGGCCAATTTGGCAAACATCGAAACTGCAGATAGTGAGAAGAAGGGAACTGGTGAAAATGAAGCTTACATGGCAGATGTGGCAGACCAGCTCTCCGAGGTAAGTACCGAACTCCCTTGTACTAAGTGTGAACATCTGTCTGAACAACTGACAACTATAACTGATCAGTTTGTTAGTTTGGATGCGCAATTTAAAACTTTAAAAGAAGATCATCATTTCACTAAAGCTAGAGAAAATAGTTACAAAGTAAAAATTAAAGCTAGTGAGAAAGATATTAAAAGTCTTAAAGCAAAGCTTGCTGAAAAAATTCAAGTGATTGATCTTAGCTATGAGGTTCTAGAAGAGAAAACCAAACTAATAGCTGAAAGGGAAAAACAGATAGCTGATCACCAGGTAAAAGTGGTGGAACTTAACAGGAAACTGGAGCAATTCAGAAATTCCTCCGCTATACTTGATCACCTCGTTAGTGATCAAGGTTCCCCAAAAAGGGGAGGAATTGGTTATCATGAAGTTCCACCACCTTTAAATCATAATTACACATATGACCCTAGTAATCAGAAATCTGTTGATGTTGACTATGGTCAGACAGTTCCAGTTCAAGTTGCTACTAAAGAACCAGAAGTTAGTAAGCCTGTTGCAAGTGTTAAGATTTCTGCTCCGAGTCATGTCTCATCTAACTCAGACAAGTCCTCTGAGTCGTGTGAGACAAAACAAGAGGAAGTGTTACCGAAAAGTGGAGAGAAAATAAAACACCTGAAAAGAAGTCTCCACTAAACCCGTATGTCCCACCATATGTGAGACAAACGGGCAGTAATACAGCCTCAACATCTAAGACAACTATTGATAAGAAAGTTGAACACAGGAGTTGTTTTAGATGTAATCAAATAGGACACCTTGTTGCTGATTTCCCTCTGAAGAAGAAATTCAGAGGTGTGAGGACTTCAAAATCTGAGAAAAGAACTAACGGTAATCAATATAATGGTAAAAATGAAAACCCATCAAATTTCAGAAAATGGACTAATTCAGGTTTTCAAAAAAATAGATCTCAGTTTTACACTGCTAACAACCAAACCTCAAGTAATAATTCTTTTAATTCACGAAGGTTTGGATGGCCTCATAGTCAATCCACAAGAAGGTATCCTGTTAGGACTCACAGAAATTATTATGATACTAACTTTGGACAGCCAAGGTACGGAATGTATCGACCCAAGACCAATCGGTCTTGGGTCCCCAGATTTTAATCATCTGCTTTAATCGTGCAGGAACAGTTGAACAGGGCTGCCAACAATCAATGGGTTGTGGATAGCGGCTGTTCCCGGCACATGACGGGTAACAAGAAATTGTTACACGACTTGAAACCTGTTCAAGGAGGAAGAGTGAGTTTCGCAGGAGAGAGCGGTGAAAGGATTACAGGAATAGGGACGGTGTCGAATGGAAATATGACTTTGGAGAAAGTAAATTTTGTTGAAGAACTGAAGCACAATCTGCTGAGTGTTTCGCAGATTTGTGACAAAGACTACACCGTAAATTTTACAAAGAATGAAGCGATTGTGTTGTATCCTGGTTTTAAGATACCAGAGGATTGGATTGTTATGAAGGCTCCAAGAGTAAAGAATACGTATATCATGGATATGAGATCGACTTAGATGGCCACAGAAGAATCGTGTCTTCTGTCAAAAGCAACTGAATCGGAGTCCGAGTTGTGGCATAGGAGAATGGGGCACATTCATCTTCGGAAAATGAACTACCTTGTCAAAAATGGGCTTGTGCTGGGTGTTCCCTTGAAGAATTTCAACTTTGAAGACAAATGTTTATCATGCAAAAAGGGAAAGCAACACAAGAAATCCCATCACACCAAGAAGGTCAATTCAATTGTCAGTACCCTAGAATTACTTCACATGGATCTCTTCGGTCCCGTGAATGTAAGAAGTCTAGGAGGAACATCGTATTGCTTGGTGATCACTGATGATTTCTCTCGATATTCCTGGGTATATTTCCTGAAGTCAAAGGATGAAACAGTGCAGATGGTAAAGAATTTGATTACCAAGGTTGAGAATATCATGGGGAAACGGGTTAAATTCATCAGGAGTGACAATGGAACTGAGTTCAAGAACTATGAGATGGAGATCTTCTGCTTACAGAAGGGGATAGAACACCAATACAGCGCACCGTATACACCGCAACAAAATGGAGTGGCTGAGAGGAAGAATAGAACTTTAATTGAAGGAGCCAGAACCATCCTGGCTGATTCGAAACTTCCCGTGGTGTTCTGGGCTGAAGCTGTTGCAACAGCCTGTTATATCCTTAATAGAGTGTTAACTGTCAAAAGATTAAATAAAACCTGTTATGAACTTATGCATGGGAGAAAGCCAAACTTGAGTGGTCTTGAACCATTCGGGTCCCCATGTTCGATATTAAAGACCAATTCTAAATTTGGTGAAGTAGCCGACGAAGGAATCTTAGTCGGATACGTTGTTGGGACTCCCAACAGACGGGTCTTTAATACATCGAACAGCAAGGTTGAGGTGGTGTGTAACACTGATATCACAAGTTACAAATCACCAAAACCAAGCTCGGGACCCGCTGGGGTTTTCGACTATGATAGACTTTTTAAATCTTTTAACATACCTTATCTGGATTTTGCAGAAGTTGAGGAAAGAATTGCTACGAAGATGATATGCGATGAGGAAGACTCTTTGGTGCAACGACCACAGTATGATGAATGTCAGCCTTCCTCGTCAAATGCTATCAATACCCCTGCTGCCTCTACTGAAGAGGAATTCATCAATCCGTTTCACTCTCAACATCATTCACCCATTGATGAGCTATCTTCGAACTTGGAAGATAATCTGAATGTCAGTTCGGTTCTGACTACGAGAATTCACAAAGATCATCCTTTGGAGAATGTGATAGGTGATCTGTCCGCCGGTGTACAAACAAGACAAAGCTTGAATGAGCACACCTGTGTTTACACAAGCATTAAAGAATCAGGCATAATCAACGAGTGCTTGTACACCTTCTTTATCAGCCAGATTGAACCAAAGAACTATCAAATGGCTCTTAAGGACAGCTCGTGGGTCGAAGCCATGCAAGAAGAGTTAGCTCAGTTTAAGAAAATGGAAGTATGGAACTTGGTTGCAAAACCACGGAATGTGCATGCGATTGGCACAAAATGGGTCTTCAAATGCAAGAGAGATAAGAAAGGGATTTTTATCAGGAACAAGGCGAGGCTGGTTGTTAAAGGCTTTAATCAACAAGAGGGGATTGATTACAATGAGGTGTTTGCTCTTGTGGCAAGATTGGAAGCCATTCGGCTGTTTTTGGCATTTGCTGCTCAAAAGGAGATGAAGGTTTTTCAGTTGGATGTGAAGAGTGCGTTCCTAAACGGTAAAGTCGACGAGGTTGTGTATGTTGAGCAACCTCCGGGTTTTCCTGACCCTGACTTTCCCGATCACGTGTACAAGCTAAGTAAAGCGCTGTATGGACTACATCAGGCACCTCGTGCCTGGTATTCAACCTTATCAGATTACTTGCTTGAGAATGAGTTTGAAAGAGGTAAAATTGATAGCACATTGTTCTTCAAGAGAAAGGGTAGCGACTTTCTGCTGGTGCAAGTCTACGTGGATGACATTATCTTTGCTGCATCAAAGGTCGCCATGTGTCAGGAGTTTGAGGCCGTCATGAAGAAGAGATTTGAAATGAGTGCTATGGGTGAACTAACCTTTTTTTTAGGATTGCAGGTTGATCCGAGGAAAGATGGGATGTTCATTCATCAGACGAAGTATGTCCATGATGTTCTCAAACGCTTCAAGATGGAGGACAGCACTCCATATGATACTCCAGTCTGCGTCAATCACAAATTGGGTGCTGATTCAGACAACGATGCAGACGTGGACCCAACCCAATATCGGGCTATTATAGGTTCTTTAATTTACTTAACTGCTTCTAGGCCTGATATAATGTTTGCTGTTTGTCTTTGTGCACGCTTTCAGGCAAACCCAAAAGAATCTCATTTGAAGGGTGCGAAAAGGATACTGCGGTATCTTAAAGGGAAGCCAAAGCTGGGGTTGTGGTACTCGAGAGGAGGAGACCTGGAGCTAGTCGCTTACACAGATTCTGATTATGGAGGGTGCAATCAGAGTCGGAAGTCTACAGCTGGTGGATGTCAGTTTCTTGGTGGCAGACTAGTGTCGTGGCGATGCAAGAAGCAGACCTCAGTCGCAATTTCAACCTGTGAAGCAGAATACATGGCAGCATCCAACTGCTGCTCCCAGGTTCTTTGGATTCAACAACAGTTGCGCGATTATGGTCTGAATTTCTCACTTACTCCTATTTGCATTGATAACACTGCTGCTATCTCAGTAACTAACAATCCCGTGAAGCACAGTAAAACTAAACATATTGACATACGTCATCATTTTATACGGGATTGTGCTGAGAAGAAACTGATTGAGCTCGAAAAGGTTGACACGTTAGATAATTTCGCTGACTTATTCACGAAAGCGTTTGACAAAACTAGATTTCAAAACCTTGTTGAGCTGAATGGGATGATCAATCCCGAGTAACCATGCTTTGTGTTTGTGTTATATAAAAAAAAAAAAAAAAACGTCACTATCGCTTAGAATTATGTCGGTTGCCTCAGTTTGAAGGACATGTCTTCGGATATGTTTGGTCCACATTTCTACTTGTAGAATATGAGGATAGCCATTAACCAGATGACTGAAAGTGACCGGGGCGGTTTATGATGAGTTTTCATTCTTGTTAGAAGGACACATACTAGTATGTGGTCGGTCCAGCTGATCCATTGGATCTTCGGGATAGCCGTTTACCTGAAGACTTTGATTTGGTCGGGGCGATAGAAGTTAAATTTTTTCTTTTCGGGAGATGAAATTATTTTTCAAGTCTACTACTTCGTAAGAAGTTACTTTACTATGATTAACAGAATATTGATCCAACCTTGGAAAATGATAGATATACTGATTATGTGTGCTTAACTAGTGAAGTTATTAGGCCTAAAAGACTTTAGAACAGTCATTGTATGTCATGGTAGCTTTTAATGGTGCGTAAAAGTAGAAGTGATACTAACTAAATCTACTCGATTTTATGTGGAAACTCCTTAAGAGTTGTGCATGTCTTCATACATATCTTTCCGAATGATAGGCAGAAAAGTGATTACCCAGTCATACACGAGCCCGTGAGTGTTCTGATTCCCGTGAAGATAGAGTGTCAAGACGCTGCAGTGATCCAGATTCGGGACTTGCAGTTATTTTCTACTTGAAGTTGTGTATATATTTGTAAAAAAAAAAAAAAAAAAAAAAAAAAAAAAAAAAAAAAACACTTCTAGAGTTCATAATGTTAATGATTGTCAATCAAGACGCAAGAAGATGAACCAGAAGCAGAGTCTAAGATCGAAGAGTAATTACTACTTAATCAGACACTACGGGTCGAGGTCAATTCAGGGTGACTTGGGGAAAGCCAAATACGCCTTGAGAATAGATAAGAGGCATCATAATCTCTGAGTTGTTGCCCACTTAAGTTTTGAGCTTAATTGAACCTAACTCGTATCACAGAAACGATGAAAACCATTTTAAGTAGATTACCTGCTTACAACCTGTTTCTTTATGTCATAATACAGCTGAACACGGATCTGTGTGACAGTCACGAAATTAGTATGATTCCTGTTCGGATCTTTTCTAAAACATGGTAGTCCCTGTCGAGACTGAAATTTGATCCCATGTACTTTAATTTTTCAAATTTTTGTTACTTTTGTAATTGTTTGATTTTATACCTGGTTACTTGGTCTTGATCGTATCATTTAACGCTTTAAAGGATGTTTTTAAAACTTTATTGAAAATTGTTAAAAGTGTAGGGGTTTGTTTTGTAAATACAGGCGAACTTGTTCATAACTTTGCCTGGAATAGGCGAAGTTATCGATAACTTCGCCTGTACTAACTTTGACCCTATATAAAGAAGTTTTAAGGTCAAATGATTTATTATTTTCCAAAAACCAGCGAACTTACTCTCTGTCAACCTAAGCGAACTTATCGATCAGTTATTCTCGATCTTCTGTGTTTAACCTTACTTCGATTCAAATCAAATTAAAGGTGTGTAGGGTTCGATTATCATATTATCAATGTCTATTGAGGTTAATCATCGGTCGTTTCGACCCGATTCTCGACCTCGTCTTTCGAAACCTTAAACACCAGATTTCAAACTTGTTTTTACGTGATAGTAAACTACTAGAACGTCTAAAACTTCATAAAATCATGTATTTCGGAGTCCTCGATCCCCGAAATCATCATCTACACGTCGTTCAAAATCCCTAACTGTTGCCGATTCAAATTCGGCGAAGTTACAGTTTAGGCGAAGTTATCCGTAACTTCGCCTGAGGTTTAACTTCGCCTGATTATTGATTTTGAAACAGTTTATGAGGCGATGTTGTGATTAGGCGAAGTTATCAGTAACTTCGCCTGGACCATTTTACTTAACTATTATCAGACGAAGTTCAAGTTGAAGCGAAGTTGTTTCCCAACTTCGACCCACCTTTAACTTAACCTGAGGTTTAACTTCGCCTGATTATCTAACTTAACCTGTTTGTTGCAGATATGGCTGCTGTTGCTGGAGCAGGTGGTGCAGGCGGTGATGACGGAGGTGATCACCAGAGACAGTTCTTCCCGGGTCACAACATGTACATAACATTAGACCCGGAGGCGAGCGGAGTTGATGATTTCCGCAAAATCATCACATTTCTTTTACGCTCGAGGATATTCCACGCGATTACAACAACTCTGCCAATATCCTTGCCCAATATTGAGGATTTCTGGCAGACAGTGGAATACGACTGTAGAGTCGAGCCCCCGGTGATGCGCGCAACAGTCAACAATCAGATTGTTCTGTTCTATTCTGAACAAATCCGGGCGGCTTTACGATTTGGGAATGAGACAAGGGATGATCCAACAGAGTTTGTAGCTCCTTTCCGTGATGGAGCGTTTTTGAGAATGGGATACTCTGGTCCCTTGGGGGATACGCAAAGGAGGAAAGGCTTTTTACTTGACCAGTGGCGCTTTCTCATGCATGTTATGATCGTTTGCATGTCAGGGAGAAAGGCGGGCACTGATGGCATGGGCGCGACCATGCAGTCAGCGATGACTGCTCTGACTTACAACAAGCAATTCAGCTTTAGTCAGATGGTCTTTTATGAGATTGATCGTCAACGAAGAGCGATGGCGCGTGAGCGATTCATCATGTATCCAAGATTCCTACAAATGATCTTGAATCATGTTGCTCCAACGCTTCCTCAGCGCCGTCCGATCCGATACGTTGAGAGTGTGAACAAACGGATCTTCGCCCAATGTAGATCCTCCAGTGCGAGGAGCAAACCTGAGCTCCGTCCTCGACATACTCCACTCTTTGGGTACTTGATCAACCTGGGGTATGTGCCTGCTCAAGGGGACGAGTTTAGGGACCCGGCACCACAACAGGCAGGAGCACCTCAAGCTATACCTGCTGCTCCTGTTGTGTCACCGGAGGAAAACGTGGACCTTGATACAGAATTTGGTGGTCAAGGCTTCTTTGATATGGATCGGGTGGATCCAGAGGAAATCGTATAGGTCCCGGTTGAACGTGATTCGACTGTGAATGTTACTAGGGCAGCTACAACGGTGGCTGGCTCAGATTCTGATGATGAAGTGGCAGAGGCAAGAAGGATTATGGTAACTCGAGAAAGACTACATGGGAAAAGAAAGAGAACAGATGATGATAGCGAGTCTGATTATGAGGAAGAGGTACAACAGTTGATCCGGAGGTCAAGAAGGGAACGGATAGGTGCAGGATCAGGAGCCGGTGAGAGCTCTAGGGTGGTAAGTTTCACTCCACCAGAACTATCCGGTATTACAATGGTTCCCTCATCACTACAGGTTACAAGGCCAAGCGCTACGGGTGTTCCCGTGGTGGCTACCTCGTCTACTTTTGGCCTCCCACCCACTACCTTCCAACTTTCGACTCCTGAGATCGTTTCATTGCCGCCTCCGACCATTACTCCATCGGAGGTCGTGGCACAATTCATAGAGTCGACTGTTGTGGCCACTGCAGGGCTATCGGTGATGATACCACCTGCGGTTACGTCTATCTCTACTTCTGAGGTCCCGGTGACATCGGAAATCCCTCCTCAGTACACTCAAGATTTATCGCTTATGAGGTTCGATTTCGATGCAACCCTATCAGACTCTGAACGAATAGCAGCACTGGAACGGGTCGTGGCAGAGCAGTCAAGGATTAATCTTATCCAGACCCAGGCTATTCAGCGCCTAGTTGCAGAGAATCAGATGCAGTCGTCCCTGCTGGTAGAACATGGCAAAATCATAGATGCTTTGAAGGAGTTCTTGGCATCTCAGGGGGAGACGAGCTGTAAAGGCGATGAAATGAGGACCAAGAGACGTAATGATCGAGACGATGATCCCAATGCATCGAAAGGTGCAGGTGGAGAGTTGCCAAGAACTGAACAAGCTCTTGGGACTTCCACAACTCATGGGGAGTCAACAAGTGCAGCTGGTGGTGATGATGTGGTGGTCGTGGAAGTTGAGGAGATGGATGATGAGTTCATAGGTGATGATGATGTATTACCTGGTGATGAGATAGAGAAGATTGGTGAAGAGATTGTGATTGATAATGAGATTGAAGAGGGAGAGATAGTAGAAGAGAATATTGAGCATGAAATTCCGGAAGTGGATAAAGCTGATATGAGTAAAGAGATTGGAAGTGATGAGACGGAATGGCAAGAGCAGCCTAGATGGAAGGAAGGCTATGCTCAGTGGTTCGTCAAAACGAAGAAACCGGCGGTTCCTACAATGTTTATGAAGAGTTACAACATTAAAGGCTATGCTGAAGCGAAGAAAGGAATTATTTGCTGGATATATGATGAGCAGTTGAGGCTCTTTGTGATTAAAAGGTATGACGGTGTTCAGTACTTTAGAAGGATGTTAAGATCGTTGAATACACTGCCAGAATGTGAAGTGAAAGACTTAGCCAGATTGGGATTGATAAACAGAAGTGACGATAATATGGCTAGAGTCATTGGGAAAATTGTGTGGAAAGAGAGTATAAAAGAGAAGAAATTTGAGCTGTTGAAACCACAAAAGGGAAAACTTGTTGAAGACAAGGATAGAGGTTTGAGAGCTGATGGAAAGCCTTGGATGATTATGAAGTATAAACCGATCCGGTGTTTGAAAGAAGTACCGATGAAGCTAATGCCCAATGATGTGCTTAAAGACCTGAAGTGGTGGTTTGTAGATTGTGAGACAGCTGAGGCAGTGATGGAAGACGAAGATGAACAAGAGCTGCTTAGAGTGTACGATCCGATGCACTTGGTAAACTTATCGCAAGCTGATTTGCAGGTGTTGAATGACAAGAAGATATTTTATATTCCTGCTTGGAAAGACGAAGCGAGGAAATATCAAAGAGTTGTCTCGGTTTGTGTTCGAGAAGGAGTGCATGCTTGAAGATAGAAGATTGAAGATTACTAGACACGTGTTTGAAGCTAAAGAGATGAAGCTACTGCCAAGGGGGAGTCTGTTGGTGCATGATGTCAGTAGTTCAGTGTCGAGTGTCTGTAATCGTGTTAGTTAGATTTGAGTTTTGTATGTAAGCGAAGTTACTAACAAGTTCGCTTATATGGGCGAACTTGTTAGACAAGCGAAGTTAGGGACAACTTCGCCTGAAGCGAAGTTGTCGTGTCTATATAATCTATCTTGTATACGGCTTATAGTATAGATTAAGAGATTATTCGTGTATTCGAGTCAGAGAGTTTTGTATTCAGTGATCATAGTATCACGTGTTTACGGTTGGAATACAACGTGTGTTTGGTTATCGTATCGTGTGTTAGCTCGTATTGTTTTATATACTCGTAACGTCTTATGTAGGGATTCCGCACCTACGTAGAACGCGATATCTCGTGTAGATCCGGCTGGGAACCTACAAGGAGAATGGGTTATATATGGTTAAAAGTGTAGTCATGGAACGGTTAACCGCTGGATGAGCCTAGAATGGATTTAAGGTTAGAAAACAAGGGACAAAGGCATCAGACATGGGTTCTCGGTCAACACGAGAACCCGCTCAAAATGGGTTCTCGGTCAACGAGGGTTCTCGGTGACTCGGGGTTCTCGGTCACCAAATGTTTTCAGTCAAATACGGCTTCTCGGCCAAATATGTGTTTTCGGTCAAACATGGTTCTTGGTCACGAGTTCTCTAGCAAAGGGTTCTCAGCTGATTTGTTCTCTATTGGGTTTTGGGCCTAAATTCAGTTGGGCCCAGGTAGCATAATGGACAGTTGGGCTAAGCCCATATCTAATATAAAGCAAACTGGCCCATTATCCTAGGCTTAGCAAATAATCCCATCAAAGAAAATAATTTAAAATGTTAATGGAAAATGTGTTAAGACAGTTAGCAAATAAGCCCAACTTAGAAAAGCAAACTGGCACATTATCTTAGGCTCTGCCCATTGGACCCCGCTAGGGGCTGCCGCCCCTAGAACCCCGCTGCCAAGGGCGCTGCCCTCGGACCCCCCGTTCGTTGAGGGCAATAATTAAACTAGAAACACGATATGGGTAGTGATAGTTAAATTGATACGTGTAATTGTTATACAGTTAGTCGTGCACAGCTCAAGAAAGGGATAACCATAAACAGTGAACGTAACCACATTCAGGTGAGTTTCTAGCCCCACTTCCTTGTTATGTTTTCAGGGCTGTGTGCATACTCGATATGATATTTAATAAACTTACCTTAAGTGGTAAGTGTATGTCTTGTATGAATTACGTATGATGATTTCTTGACGGTGCATGAACGACCTTCGGTTATTATATGGACAGTTAGATGGTAGTTAGTGATATGATTGATATATATGATGTATGAATGTTGTATGTATGAATATAAATTATGTATAAATGATGTATGAATGAATAAGTATGTTGTTAAGTATGATATGTGGCTGGTACGTGAACACTCTTCGGAGATTGCCCGTATTGTCAAGGAAAGTATGTAAAAGACAAGTTTGTTGTAGGAGTACGAAACAAAGGGACCCGACCCTAATAATATCTGTGATGGTAGGGACCAGACCCTAATAATATATGGGATGGTAGGGACCAGTCCCTAATAATATATGTGATGTTGGAGACCAGGCCCTTTATAATATATGTGATGTTAGGGACCAGACCCTTATAATATCTGTGAGGTTATAGGGCAGAAGGCTCTTTAAATAGGATGGATAGTTATGTATGAAAGGTAGGTATGAATAATGTACACCCCTTCGGGCATGTGTGCAAGTATGTGAACCGATTGCATGTTGTATGATTAACTAGAACTCGCTCAGCGTAGCTGACTTTTAGTATGCACGCAGGTGAGTAGGATAAGGCAGCTTGCTTGAGCGGAACACGTGACATTGAATAAGAGGCTGGCAGCGGAAGACTCGAGATGTTTATATTATTAGTTTATGTTTATTTTGAAAGACAAAATGGTTATTAAGACAAGTATGGATTGATATGTAACGTTTTCTAAAAGTTTAAATATTCTGCTTATGTTTTTATTAACTTTGATTATTAGAACTCTGTGAATGAGTAAATCCAACGTCCAAATGTGAGGCACCGGTAACGGGGCCTTACACAATTCCTGACACGACATGAACCCGACACTAAAAAATATAGGTGTTGGGTCAGCTAACACGACACGTTTTCTTAAAAAGATCAACCCGAACCCGACACGTTTAAAAATAGGTCAACACGAAAACGAGCCGCTAAAAAGTGGGTTGACATGTTTACCAGTTTAACATTTTTAAAGAAGTTAATATTTTAATTTTAGAGATAAAAATTTTTTGATTTTAAAGTTAAATAGTTAGATTTTTAATTTTCATATATCAAGTAAGTTTTAAAAGTAAAACTAATTTATTTTTTCGTTATTTTTATATACTTTTTACATCCAACATTTTCATTTATTAGTTCTAACTAGCTATTTTTCAACTTAATAAATTTGTTTGTAATTATCTTGAGATAAATATGTGAACTTAAGTTTGTTATTTGGGAATGGGAGATAAATATATCAAAACAATTAGATAATTTATCACAAATCATTAACAAGTGTTATAAGAATACGAGTAATTAATAGTTTAATTTATCACTAATTCAATAGGTATTACTCATATTTGTATATAAACCTAAAATGGGTTTACCCGAAACACAAAACACATTTAAATGGGTAGACATGACACGAATAAATATATGGGTTTGGTTAGGGTTGAAGAATCTCAACAAGCTAACCCGCTAACCTAAACCCCATAAACCCGCCAACTCAAGACGGTTGACACCCATATGACTTCTAAACCGACCGAATGATGTTCATTCGCCAACTACATAGGCGATTGGCATCAAAAAACCAGTGAATAGCCTCATACACTTAGAATCTAAGAGTACGAGTCTAACACTTTTACATAATTTACATCTTTAGTCTCTCAACTATAAATTCTAGAACAAATAAGTACAAAGTACGAGACATGCAGTTAAAACACTATATCAACAATCACAACTAATGGAATGTCTACTAAATGTCCCATCTATTAACATATTCTCTCCCAACGACCCACAACTAACAGAATCCTAATGCCATTAGCCGCCGGTTGGCGGAAAAATGTTTTTGGCTAGAAAACTCTTTTTTGGGTGGAAAATTCAACATTTTTGTCATAAACCTCTTTGTAGCCTTAGATCCGGCCTTTAAGACATTCTTTTATCATTTCTCTTTTTTTCACCTACAACCATCTTGAAAAATATTAAATATATAAAATAAAAAAGTAACATTTCATAAAATATTAAAAAAATTATGGAGATCCAATTAGGAATAAGAGATGGGTTAGGAATAATCTTACACTAATAATTGAATATAATAATTACCTAATTAAAAATCTTATCATATATTAATCAAATTATTAATATTTTTGTTACTGCATATATTTTTGCTTTCCTTATGTGATTTTTAAATCTTTTGAAGAAATACTTAATTCAATTTAAGATGACAATTATGACCAATTGAATATTATCATTCAATTATATATATATATATATATATATATATATATATACCAAGTTTCGTTTCATGTATGTTTAAGTTCTTGGTATTTATATTCGTCAAACCGACTCCTTTTGTCGTTTCAGTTTATTCGTATTTCTTGGTTATCAATAATATATTATCCTCAATGATTTACGATTATTTAAAGTCTTTATTTAATCAAGTCCCAAACTAGCCTGGTATAATGTTAAAATAATCCAAAACATACTAATTTTTTTTACATTTATATAACATCGAAACGTAAAAGGTTCAATTTGTAAACAATCATTTAAATTCAGTTTTAATATAAAATGAAAGTACAGGGGCTGAATATGTAAATTATGTTTAAATTAATATAGTAATAATAATAATAATAATACAAAAGCAGCAGCCACCCCGTCCCCATCATTCATTTTTCCGGCGACATGTAAAAAGACTTTTAAGCTCTGTTTGATCCAATAAATCATTCCAAACGACTTTGCCACTGATCTAAAACATTCATACACAATTTATTTCTTCATTAACAATCAAATTAACTTGTATTAATCGTCCATTAATCGGATTATAATCAAAATCGTAATATCTCGAATTAAAAACTAATCGATCCTATTGGAACTAATTAGTACCCAAATCATCGTCTAAACCTTTTTGCAAACCTAATCTATACAAACAACGCTCTAATATCATCTATCACACCCCAAACTACGGCGGAAATGCCGAGGCGCGAACTGATTGTTACAGCTCTCAAGGTTATTATCATGCAAAATATAAGTTTCAATATCTATTTAATAATTTCAAATAAAACAGATATTCATTACAATATTCCGAAAACAAATAAGGCATCAAACAATTATAAAATCTTATTTAATATTGTCTCAATTAATTTCTTCTAGCATAAATCCTTAAGTGATCTTCTAACTTCAATTACTTCACATCAAACGATAACTTGCATATGCGTTGAAAATAAAGTAGTTTCGTCAACACAAGGTTGAGTGACCAACACACCAGTTTAAATGTACATATAGTATAGTATAAAAATAAGTATTTGCAACAAGTCATATGAGAATAACAAATTAACCAAATGAGCAAGTATAACTGAGATATCGAGAAGCACAAAGGCTATAACGACTGGCGTATGATCATACTAGACTGAGATTATGTTGGACCTCTCCGAATGCGGAAGCATACAAAGCAAGTAAGCACATAAACAAGTAAGGTATAAGTTGTTAACACATAAGACAATAGTTGCAGTTTTTGAGTATAAGTATATATATAAGAAAAATAATTGACGCATATGTCCCCAAAACGTGAGAAAACAAGTAAAATAGAGGGGAATGTGGTACTCACCTTAGCAATAAGCAAGAGATTTAACAAATGCGGTAAGAACGGTAGTAAACAAGAGTTGCGCTCTTCGAAAGTTAACGGCGAGAAATCCTAAGTAACAATAGTTGCGGGAAAGTAAATATGATACGAATACGAAGCTAAAATTAGATAGAGGTTCGGAAATAGATGGTCGAGTGTGTTCTTGCGAAAGTTATATCTTACGTTTATTCATTATTAGTTTTATTAAATAACATATATTTTAATTATGAAGAAATTACCTTTTTAAATAAAAAATACCTAACTAAATAAATATTTATAAATTTTGAATCGATTATATAAATAGATTGTTTTAACATATTTTTTTAAAACTAAAATACTTTTAATACATATTTTTATTATTAATAAAGATTTCCGTTAAATAAATATTGTAAATAATAAAGGATGAATAATAAATAATATTTATATAAAATAAGAATTTTTATAAAATGCTTGAATTTATATATTTGAACATGTTTAATTAACAATATTATATTAAATATATTATAGATTAACACTCTCTTTATATGGCGTGTAACCAAGGTTCGGAAAAATAACCAATTTTCAAATAACTAATACATATACATATTTATATGGCGTGTAACCAAGGTTCGGAAAAAAGATCGATTTATATGTCGGTTTTTTGTAAAAGTATAAATTAAATATTATGTTTATGACGTTTAAAATATTATTTAATGATTTTAATATAATTACAATATGATTTAACAATTAACTAAACTAATTCCAATATATCAAAAAGGCAAAATGGGCTGGGAGGGATTCGAACCCACGCCTCCCAGCCAAGCAGAGTCTTAACTTCCACACACCTGCCAATTGGGCCGGTGTGACAGTTTTTATAACGTTGGTAACATTAATTTATAAGTAGAATCGTTTAAAACCCAGATTCGCTATGAACCCTAGATTCATCAACTGACTAAACCCGCGAATATTGGTTTAATAAACTATAGGGTTATTGTTGAGGAATGTACGGCGATCACAACAGTGTAAACAATTACCTCGAATAATGATGTATGGACTGTGTATTTAGTAAACCCGTTGCCGGCCAAAGACGATTAAGGACGAACACATTGAGGTTGTTAAAACATAATAGGTTAAGAGGGTTTTGTTCTCGAGGTTGAGAGGATCGTTTATGCAAGATTAATTGAGTTAATAAGGTCGTTTAATAGTAATACGAGTTCGTGTTATTGTCGGCTAGAATAGTAGGTAATATGTAATCATCTTGATTGGCTTAACAAAATTAGGGCGTCGGTGAGGACGTATTAGGCAAGTATAATATGAGTCTTGATTCAATTTCCATATAGATTGCGATGATTTTGGTCGAAGGCACAAGAATTTCAATCGGGTCTACCAGATGGGTATGGTTTAGGGTTTGGGTAAACAGGCTAACCAGATTTTGAATTGGTTTTATTAAATTTTGCATTTTGGCCCCTAAAGTTTGAGGATGGAAACAAATATGAATAAAAGGTTTTATTTTGGGTTATTCCTGCCAAAGTAAGAAAGTTATAGTTATATAAGTTAAACAACAATATATAAAAAAAATTGACAATCGCGATAGTATTATAAAATGACCCGAACACCGAAACGGGTCGGGTTTATAAGTTACGAAAAGTTCGAGTTGTTACATCATCAAATCGCCGTCGAACTTTTTTCCGGCCATACCGTCGTTCACCATCATTCTAACATGGTTGCAGGTAATAACTATATGGTTTTATATCCATTTTAGCCGATTAACGAAACCCCCTAAACTAATTTTAACAAACATGGAACCAATTAATAGATTTGAATTTCTAGGGTTTGCAAAGAAGAAGATGATGAACCTTAATCTTAAGTTAAATATTTTTGTTTCTGATATTTTAACAAACAAACAATCTGGTCCAACTGGTTTGTCACACCCCAACCTACGACGGAAATGTCAGGCGCGGACTGATTATCACAGCTCTAAAGGTTACTATCATGCACAATATAAGTCTCAATATCTATTTAATAATTTCAAACAAATATTCATGTACATCAAAGTTATAAATAAACAATTACATTAAACATCAAAAATTAAGTTCTTCTATCTTTTCTCTAACGTGCATCCTAAGTTGCTTCAAACAATCTTGATAATCACGTCACACGATAACCTACATATGCGTTGAAAATAATATAGTTTGTCAACACAAGTTTGAGTGAGCAAATCACCAGTTTAAATGTACATATAGTATATAACAAAAATATGTAGTTGCAACAAGTCATATGAGAATAACAAATTAACCAAATGAGCAAGTATAACTGAGATGTCGAGAAGCCCAATGGCTAACGACTGGCGTATGATCATTCTAGACTGAGATTATGTTGGACCTCTCCGAATGCGGAAGCATACAAAGCAAATAAGCACATAAGCAAGTAAGATATAAGTTGTTAACACATAAGACAAAGTTGCAGTTTTATGTATAAGTATATATAAGAAATATATTTACGCATATGTCCCAAAAACGTGGAAAACAAGTAAAATAGGGGAATGTGTTACTCACCTTAGCAATATGCAAAAGATATATGAAATGCCGTAAGAACGGTAGTAAACAAGAGTTACGCTCTTCGGTAGTTATCGATGAAAAATCCTAAGTATCAATAGTTGTAGAATAAATACGAATTGAATAAAGAGTTTAAAACTAAATAGAGGCTCGAAATTGATTATCGAGTGAAATCTTACAAAGACTAATTATTTCGTTAATTTATTATTAATTTTATTAACCAAACTTTATCATAAATAGTATGATTTAATTATATAAAATACTAAAAGATACGTAAATAAATATTTATAATGAATAACTTTAATTATAATTAAGATACTTAAATGAATATCTATAAAATTTTGGATGGTTTTATAAAGAGATATAAGATTTGACGTATGTTCGAGGTAGATTACTTTATTTAAAGTTTATAAATAATAATACATTTGGCTTACAAAATACTTGGCCAACTAATTATATAAAATAATAGGATATATATTTTAATTATGTATTTTAAAGAGCTAAACTTTTTTAAACCTTTAAACATTTATCAATTTCCCAATATCAATTATATATATACACTTTTATATGTAATAGTGTTTAACCAAAGTTCGGAGACGTGACTAGGTAACATGTTGGTTTTTAACAAAATATTATTTAGTTACAAGTTTTACAATAATTATAACATTTATTTGACATTTAATCTTACTTACAATATGTTTATAACTCATAAAACACCTTTAAATAATTAACAAAAATAAAATACCCAAAACTGGGCTGGCCAGGGCTCAGCATTTTGCCACACAAACAACAACCCAACTGCTCTAGCATGTTAGTTGGGTAATAGTTGAATACAGATTATTATAAACAGCAGTGACAGAAACCCCCAAAATTCAATATAAACCCTAGATCTTAAATTAATAAATCCATTCGTTTTATGTTTAATTAACGTTAGGGATTTTATTAAGCATGAAATCGCGAACCGAAATCATGAATTGATTACCTTAGAGGATGCTTGATGATGGGTTAATTGAATGAGATCGTGGACGGCTTAGACGGGTCAAGGACGGCTAACAAAGAACGACGATAATAAAATTGACATTAGGGGTTTCGATCGCGAGGTTGAGAGAGTTGTTTCTGCACATTAAATTGGTTTAACGAACTCGTTTTCTTGTGTAAACTTAAACGGGTTAAATACGGTAGAATAATACGATCAATTCGTATAATATTGATTTTCTTTTCCTAATTGAACATGTCGGTGAGGCCGATTAGGCAAATGTAATCAAGTCTATGATTTGATTTCCATGTATAGTACGATAATTGAGGCTCAAGCTAAAAAACAGCTTGCTATTATGGGTTCGGATCTGGGTTAAGAATTGGGTTAACGGATCAGATGGTAGTAATAATAAATAAACATATAATAATTGCTTTTAAGTCCCTGAATATGGAAGGTGGAAACATAGATGGTTTAAAGTTTGGTTTTGGGTAGTTTTTGTCAAAGAAAGAAAGTTATATTTATATATTATATAATTAATTAAGTAATAATATAATAATAGTTAATCTTCTTGACGAACGCGACATAAATAAAATAACCCGGGCATAAAAGCGAGTCGGGTAATGAAATCTAAATCCGGAAAAACTCGAGTTGTTACATGGTTAGCCCATGAATCTGTCAATCATCATAGCAGTTTTGATGTTTTTTTTAAACCTTTCTTTTAATATTAATTAACCAAATAAGATTTATAAAAAATATATTAAATAAATAAAATTAGTTATAATCTCTTTTCACCTATAAAACCGACTTTCGTTTATGTTAAGTTTTCCTTAGAAACCTGAATAATATTATAAATAATTATTATTGAGTTAAACTTTATAACACGCCAACGTAATTATTTTCAAAATAAAATTCCGTTAAAGATCCATAATTCATAATCGTTATAAATTTCAAATTCGTCAAGTCTTGTTTAAACTCGTAAAACATATTTTATTTATATATATATATATATATATGCATACTTTTTTTCGTAAACTTTAAACTTTGTTAACATATTCGTTGTTCGAAATAAAATATACCGTTAACATAAAAGATCCTATAGACGTTATAATATTCAAACTCGATATTAACCTCGTAATGTATTATTGAAATATTAATTCGTTAAAATTCGTTGACGTATAAAAATCATATTATCCAACTCCATAATAAAATATACATTCAACACTTCTAATTCCCGAAAAACCGATCTATTTACTTTTAAGTCGTTAGTAACAATTAATTTTGTACTTTTAATTCTAGTTCGTGACGTTCAATTGCTTCGGTTTCATTTATGCGCTTTTGGTTTTGTTTCAAGTTTGTCTTCAACTTCAAGGTGAGTTTCTCACATCCCCCCTTTTACTGTTTTATTATTTTTGGGGGTAGCATATATATCCTATCCAAATTCCAATTTCGTTCATTAATTATTTACAAACTACAATTCGTTACATGGACTTGTGTGTTTATTTGCTTACTTGCTCAAAGATTACGTGCATGGATTACTTTAATATAGTATGATCATACGCCTCCCTTTACGCTCAAGACAGTTGTTGATTATGAGTGGAAAAGGGCCTCGTTATCCGAGTACGTTGGTGCACAATCCCAACTAAAGGACCCTATTTGCGTTTATCTGAGTACGCTCTTTTACACTTGTTAATGTAATTTTATGATTTTTATGTACTTATATCAAACTATGGAAGCTCACCAACTATTCATATAGTTGACCTTTATTTTATATATATATATATATGCTACAGGTACCTTATGTAGAGTATGCTACTGGGACAAAGACACTAGAACTTAAGTTATATTAATAAATGGACAAGTTGTTAATTGGTCTTGTATTTCTTGTTACAAACTTGTGTACTTGATGTTTAAATTAATTAATGATAATATTGTCACTTATTAGTGTCACATGTGTTTTGAGCAATCTGTACGTCATACTCGGGCATGTTGGGACTTATGTTTTAGATCGACGCATCGAATTAATTTGTGGGTGAAAAATATATTGTTTGGTCTCAACCAAGGGTGGATGGCTTGAAGACCAAGTCATGCTAGACTAGTATAAATAGATGTTTTTATTCATTTGTCTAGTATGAGTGAGTGTATTGTATTGAGTGAGATCTAGGGTTTTATCCCTTTGAGAGAGTCTCCTCCTCTAGGATGAGCTCTCCTGGAGGCGGCTGATATTTCTTGTGTGTGTATGTATGTATGTATGAATGTGTGTATGAGTGGTTCATCTTTATGAGAATCATTCGACTAATGAAATCATACTGCCAGTTCTATCTTGTTTATGTTTCGATTACATATATGTGTTCATCCTATTTTATTTATTATTGTTGATCGAATCAGGCTCTCTCCCAATACATCTCATCCGTCCAAACATCTTTCAAGAATAAATATGAGTTAGATTCGATCCTAACCCTAGATCAGAGCTCCATCGTTAATACAGATTATTCACGCTTCCGCACCGGGGCTTGGTTATATCAATTGGTATCAGAGCTGGGTTACCGAATCGTTCAGACTAATCGTTGAACTGATACATTTCGCCCTTGAATCCACCATGGACGTTAAATAATGAAGTTCGTTGAAATTATTTTTGGGGGTTTTGAAATTATTTGATGTTTTGGAGAAAATTTTATGGATTGATGTTTGGGTTGATGACTCGTTCAGAGATCCAACATCAATTTCATGTTTATTTGGTCCAGATCTGATGTAACAGTGTTATTTCGCTCGTTTTGTGGAAACACTTTTCATTTGATGATTTCCATATCTGAAAAAGTTGATTGATGATATGAAGATAGGTTTCTTTGATTTCGAGACGATATGGATATTGCTACAATGATCAATTTTAGGTTATGAAACTAGTTTCCAGATCTGAAAAATTAGGGTTTTGTTTGCTCGTTGTTGTTTCGAATGAATGTGCTGCACAAACAATAGATGTTTTGTTGAAAAATATTGCTGATGGTACAAACTGATAAGGAGAATGTACAAGTGAAGAAAGCACAGGTACTAAAGGCAATTTCATCATTGTTTGTTGCAGCAGATGCAAAGTGAATATTCAAGCAGGTTCTACAAGGGCAAATCAATGACGGATGATGCAGAAATGAAGTTTTGATCTCTCAAGCACACCATGAACATATAAGATTGATCTCGAGCATTATAAATGATTAATTGTTGCCGCAAGCATAGGATGTGTTTTGCCCAAGCACATCTTTGATTGGTTCAAGCACAATTTATCTCGAGCATGTCTTATATCGAGCACATCAAATTCGAGCACACTTTGTGAAACCCGAAGCATATCCTTTGTCTTCTCAAGAAAACTATCTTTTTATGTCCCGAGCATGCTAGTAAGTGCTCCTGAGCATGCTAGTGAAGAAAATCGAGCATGCTCGGTGCTAGTAAAAAAATTGAAAAATCACAAGTGCTTTTGCCCCCGAGCATGATAGTAAGTGCTCCCGAGCATGCTAGTGAAGAAAATCGAGCATTCTAGTAAGTACACCCGAGAACACTTTTTCTACCGAGCTTGCTTGGTGCTAAAAAAAATAAAAATAAAATAAAATAAAAATAAAAAAACCTTTTTACTCTTAAGCACACTGTGTGCTCAGGAACTGAAAGTTTGTGTTTGTGAACCATTTCAAGGTTTTGAAGAAACTTTTGAGATTTTTGGTGCCATTGACCGTTTGACCAAGCTGTTCTCTACGGAAGATATATACTCAGGGGTATTTTGGTAATTTTCTCCAATCATCAACAAGCTTATGGAATTCAAACCTCGTGACTTCATCAAAAGCATTACAAGAACAAGTGTTGATCAAGCTTAAGGATTTAATCACTTTTAGTGTCAACCAACATATGAATATGTTTATTTTCAAGATTTTTACAATCTTGATAAGGATGGTCAAGATTGCTTCACCCACACTTGATTTGAAGACACATTTATTAAAGACAATTGCAACGAAATTGGGGGAGTAAAAATCTTTGAATTTCATTGCAAATGGCAAGCTTCAAATAAAGTAAAAGACTCAAGTTAAGGAAAAGTTGATCAAGATCAATAATCCAAGGTTTTTCAAAGATGTTTCAGTGTTTGTAAGTTTTCAGATTTCCTAGTACAGATGAGAAGATAGAGTCATCTCGAGCAACAATGTTGAAAGGATGATCAGTAGAGTTTAACCTCCTATGAAATAGTCACTTGAACAGTCAAGAACGGGTTATGGTTGACTTTAGTGCTATCTTAATTCAGGGAATGGTTTGAAGATGATTTACAAGGGAAGAAACAGATTTGAAGAATGGAAGATTATTTGATGATCACATTGAGCTTATTTCTTTATGTGATGACCTAGTTACTTGAAGTTGATCTTTGAAGTTTAAAGCCTCGTTCATATGCCCATACAACAATATCCAAAGGTGATATAAGAGTGGTGATTCGAAATGAACAATGAGAGAAGCTTAACGTGAGGGGGAGAACTTCAACAAAAGACAACGAGTTTTTGAGGTGATCATGGAAGAAATTCGATGGAATCGGTCTAAGGGGGAGATTGTTGGGACTTATGTTTTAGACCGACGCATCGAATTAATTTGTGGGTGAAAAATATATTGTTTGGTCTCAACCAAGGGTGGATGGCTTGAAGACCAAGTCATGCTAGACTAGTATAAATAGATGTTTTTATTCATTTGTCTAGTATGAGTGAGTGTATTGTATTGAGTGAGATCTAGGGTTTTATCCCTTTGAGAGAGTCTCCTCCTCCAGGATGAGATCTCCTGGAGGCGGCTGATATTTCTTGTGTATGTATGTATGTATGTATGTATGTATGTATGTATGTATGTATGTATGTATGTATGTATGTATGTATGTATGTATGTATGTATGATTCATCTTTATGAGAATCATTCGACTAATGAAATCATACTACCAGTTCTATCTTGTTTATGTTTCGATTAAATATATGTGTTCATCCTATTTTATTTATTATTGTAAATCGAATCAGGCTCTCTCCCAATACATCTCATCCGTCCAAACATCTTTCAAGAGTGAATACGAGTTAGATTCGATCCTAACCCTAGATCAGAGCTCCACCGTTAATACTGATTATTCACGCTTCCGCACCGGGGTTCGGTTATATCAATTGTATTCCGCTTTAGCCGGGCTGTTACAGGTAATAACCGAATTACTGTTTAGAGGATGTTTAGGATTAGAATGTGATGTGCTTATTGATAGCTTATAAAACTTTTTAGGGACATTAGTGACCATATAAGAGAGTCCCTGTCCAAATTTGGTAAATTTTTGATAAACGGAGAATATTTGGTGAATTTATTTCCGTTTATTGGCAATTAATTATGAAATTTAGTTAAATTGCTAGAAAGATTATGAAATTTTGTGGAGAACATGGAAATTTCATTGTTATATCACAATTTACATTTGGGATCAATTGGTTAAGTCTATGTATGGTTTGTGAATTTTCGTTTAATCGGGTTTTAACAGCCGAATCATGCACAAAAAGGTTTTTTAGACAAAGAGTTAATTTCTGGAAATTTTACAGGGATTATCTGATTTTTCTGATTTTTCGGGAATCATTTGGTATAAACGGCTGATTTATCGATTAATTATAACACATAAAATGAACTTTTATAAATAAATAAATAGGTGTAAAAATACTGGAAATATTTTTATAAAATTCTACATATTTTAATTTATTTTTTCCAAAATTCATATAATTTATCTATAATTATATAAATAGTATAATAATTTAAAGATATTATATATGCTTTGATAAAACCGACAATATTATGTTTAACGAACGAACCGGTATGTCCAAACACAAAAGTGGTCAAATATCATAATTTTGATTGAATTTGATAAAAACGAACTTTTTACGAGATTTCCAGACAATTCGGGTATATTGTACGCTTTTTGTACAATCAAACCCGTATGAAAATGGAAACCAACCCTGCGACCAATTCAGATATTGAAACCTTAAACTTCTTTTATAAATTAAATCATTTTATAAAACAATATGTTTACTTAATTTTGTGTAATCTTAGCGATTTCTGAAACGCGTAAACGACCAACTTGGCCAGGCACGGAAAATGGTGAAACTGAGCCAATACTGGTTTTAAACAGTTCATATCGTACAACGTCACAATCTAAGACTACTGACATGTTCTGGGCGGAACAGCCATACCCAGACTAGATATACAACCCGATTTCATTTAAATAGTGTACTAGTATTAACAACGCAATACCGATAATATGTTCGAGCTATAATCGAAGTGTAATACGTACTACACGTGTTACTGATCGATACTAGTATAAGGTGAGTTTCATGACCCCCACCTTTTAAACTGTTTTACGAACATTTGGGATGGAAAGCATGTTTATATATGCCTATTTGTTTGGAAATATGTTATGATGTGAATTATCTAAGTGCTAATACTTGAAAGTCTCCCCACACAAGTGATTAACTACGAGCCCATGGCAAGTGAATAGTACTATTCGTTTGACAAACCCAATTGACAGGGCCGGCGGGGTATGCCGGAACATGTTTTGCAATTGCACATGACCACACGAACCTTTTGTATCATGCTACATGGTGTTAAACATAGTACCTTTCGGGCATGTGACAGTGGAGGCCACGGGGAAACGTGTAGGCAGTGGAGGCCGCGTGATATAACGTGTCAAATATTCACTTGTGGCATAGTATAATTACATTGTATACACACATACATGCTGAATACTACGATTACGTGTACTGATCTCATACAAACTTATGAAACTCACCAACTCTTTGTAGTTGACCCTTTTTAACATGCTTTTTAGGTTAGCCGAAGTTGGAATAATTTGCTTATGTGCTTTATGCTAAGAGTGAGACTGACACGATGTAGATAGACGCAAGTATACTAATAAAGAATAAACGGGCAAGAGAACCGGCTATGTATATTTCACCTAGTTTGTAAACTTAGTACATAACAATGTAACATGATGTAAATAGTTTGTTAATTCTCTTTATAACAATGTGGTTGATACTAGAGGTATCTATTACATTCCCGTATTATGTTTACGCAATTACCTAGTCGAGGTGTGACATGCACGATGCCAACATAACAACGTGTTCAAGTAGTTAAGTGGTCTAATCAGTTACCTGGATCTAAGAAAAATATCCAGTGATTGCAAACGTTAATATAATGAGAGGGAGAGGGTTCGTTCCAAGAGAGATCTATGGTTGGTTGATTGGATAAGTATGTGCGTAAGAATAAGCATGGGCGTGTTGAGGACAATATATAAATGTAAAGTTATGATGCGATAATAAGGTTGTTAGAATGCTAGGCGATACTGACAGTCGGTTTTGTTGTAATTTCATTTAGTGAGGATAATATTCACACCTTGCTTTGGTTGTCATTTGTTTGAGAGGATGTGTAAGGCATGTTTGATGAGATTTGATTATACTTGTTTGTACCAGCTGCTTGATTATGACGCTATACCGCACGTACCGCCCTATTTGTTTGGTAAGCTTTCGAGTTTGTTGCTTTGCATCTCCGTACCATGCTATTTAGGTCTGATATCAATGCCCTTAATGGTATTAAGTTTATATTGTGGGAATGACAGTCATTAGCCCCCAGTCTAGTGTAGTATGGCGTCGTCTGTATCGGTGCATTAGTTTGTTTATGCTCGGGGGCATAGCTTTAGTTGGGCCAGGGGTGGCCCCGGCCTCCTCCATTTTTCTGCTTGGTAGTGTAAAGTTATCTTTTTTCGGTCGAAATTTTTTATACATAGTGTAAATTTACCCGTTTTTGACCGAAAATTTGAGCCCGCCCCCCTCTTTTTTTGCTCGGTAGTGTAAATTTATCATTTTTTGGCCGAAAAGTTTTATACATAGTGTAAATTTACCCTTTTCCGACCGAAATTTTGAGCCCGTCCTCAACCGTTTTTTCGCTCGGCAACGTAAATTTATCATTTTTCAACGGAAAATTTTTATACATTGTGTAAATTCACTTGTTTCCGACCTAAATTTTGAGCCCGCCCCCTCAAGTCTATGATTTTTTTATACATATTGAGTCCGACCCCTCGACGTGTATATCCAAGCTTCGCCACTGTTTATGCTTTGTGTTGATTGACTTTTATATAAAATTTTAGGTGTATCCCGGGCCGACTCAACTATTTTGGTAACCTTAAAAGTTATTTAAAAACGAGGTCTTGTAGTGAAAATATTATCTTGCTTTCACTCCAAATAAATCAAGATGTGTTATCAAGATCATTTTTTGCAAATACATAATTAATGCAATTCCTCACATCTTCCCATGCCTAATTTAGTTTAAATGTCTTTGAGATCACACATAGTAATCCAAAACCTAAATTAAAAATGTATAATTATTAATTTGTTTTTAAAATTGAAGGCCTTAAAGGTGGGGACCTAAAGTCGTATCTTTATTTCATTCTCCCCATAGACGGCTATGAGTTTATTTCTTTTTGTTTTAATTATAATAAATAGTTGGTGTTGTCACACGTTATGGCTGAGACTTTGCCGATTGAATGCCACATGGTTAGGACTTTAAGTGTGAAGAAATTTAAAATAAAAAATAAAATTGTTTTATATATAAAGTATTTGTTGAGCATTTTAAGAGTTAAAAAATATTTATTTTGTAGCATAATCTATAGTATATTTTATGTAATGTGACTATGAGGTAGATGTGGTATGGGTTGGTTACGAAAGAGATGGGCCGGGCCGGTCATTAAGTTGCCTGATCTAATTATTTTTTTGGTAATGGTACGATACCAATATTTTGGTATAGTTTTAATTTAGAGAGCTGATTGATTACGGTTCCTAGACTAAACTGTCTACTTTTATCTAAAAAAGTTTAAATAATAGTTTAAATTATTTACCATTTCCATGCAGCTACACCTTGTGTTCATAGTATTTGTCGAAGCAACTGAAAATGTATAAATGAAAAAAGATAGTATGAAATCGTATAGAGAGCTAATTGATTGCGATTCCTAGTCCCGGCTTAGCATAGGCAAACCTGTATCACACATGGCCAAAACTATCAAAATAAGTCAAAAATTGTTTATAAAATTTATCTGCATTCAAAAAAATTACTATAAAGGCTACATATTGAAATAAAGGTTACATTCATAAGCAAATTTGACATAAACCTTTGTCAAAAATTTTAATTTGATTTAAAAAAAAAGAAAATTGGTTTTAAATAATCTCAACTATTACATATTGACAAATAATATTCTCAATTTCACACTTGATTGGTGGCAGTCCCAACAAAATGTGTATTTTTTTTCAACGGTATGCGACTAATCGATAGTTGATTATCCTAAGTTATACATCAATCGACATATTCTCATGCTGGATATATAGAACCGCATCGGTTAAGTCAAAGCGGTCGACCGAGTTATGACCTGAGAGAGTTACACTTTGGGTAATGAGTATAAAATTTGCTTAAGTTAGTTAACGTGTATTAACCAATTATTATAATAAGATGGTATTGTTTATGGACTGGGCTAGAGATGGGCTTGGAGGCACTATTAGGATTAGTTTATAATAAAAAGTAACCTAAGGAGAGTTTTAAATAAAAAAACTAAGAGTTTTAACAAAAACCCAAGCCACCAAGCTCTTTCCCTCAAGTCACCCACTCCACCACCGCTGACCACTGCCCGCCGGTGAACAGTAGCCGCCGCCGCCGCCATCTATCGCCGCCGCTTGTAACATCCCAAAATTTCAAAGAGTAATATTTAATATATTATTTATTATAATGGAAAAGTTTGCTTGAGTTAGTAAATAAATAATAAAATAATAAAGATGGAAATGTAAGTAGGATAATTAGATGAATTAATTATGGACCAAAAAGGAAATATGGGCCTTAGGTCCATGGGCTTAAGGGAGTATAAATACCCCTTAAACCCTAATCCTTTCCATTTCCATCCATTCTACACCATAGCCTACACCATAAAACACACACTTAAGCCAAACACACCACTACAACCGGCGGCCTACATCCAAATCCGAATCCAAATCAAGGAAGATTTGTGATAGATCCTGGATTATACAACCAAGATACAAGTCTAGGATCACGTATGGAAGCTAACCCATAGCCGAAGTGAATGATCAAGGTACGTTTTAGCTTAAAAGTTACATTTTTATGGTCCGTTTGCCCTAAGGATTGATGCGAAGGAGAATCGGTCATTCCCATGCAATAAAAAATGTGAACTTGATGTTAAAAATGAACTTAATCAACTTGATTAGTTAAAGACCTAGCTAAAACGGGTGTACGATCAATAAAGATTTAAGCTTTATACCTAAAATGGGTTAGATCTTGGTGATATGATAATATTGGATGTAAAACGGTTAAGGAGAATGAAAAAAGGTGGTTAAAAGTTATGTTATGGACCGTTAATGGTTACCTGAGCAAAGAAAGGAATAAAAGATAGGTATAACGAGCTGAAAGCATCAGACTTGGGTTCTATGTTTAGAGTTCTCGGTTATGATGTTCTCGGTCAACCTGAGTTCTCAATCAACCTGAGTTCTCGTTCAACGGGAGATTTCGGTCAACCTGGGTTCTCGGTTCAACTTGAGTTCTCGGTTCACCACGAGATCTCGGCTGAGTTCTCTGCCTTAGGGTTCTCGGCCACTTAGGGACCTATTGTGGTATGTGGGCCTGGCCCAGCTAGGCCCAGAAGCTATAATGAACAATGGGCCTGATCTAACTAGATGGCCCATTTGTATGAATTAACAAACAGGCCCAACCTAGACAATACGTTGGTTAACTAAAATACCGAATTAATTAATTATACGGTTAATTAACAAATATATATTTAACAGTTAGCCGTGCACAATTAAAGAAAGGGATTACTATTCGCTGCGAGCGTAACCGGATCCAAGTGAGTTTCTAGCCCCACCTCCTTGTTATGTTTCTTGCAGGGTTGTGTGCATACTCGATGTGTTCAGTTAAGACACTTAACTTACGTGATAAGTGTATGCTATGTGAATGTTTATGAATGATGTATTTATGATATATGAATGTCTATGATTGATGTATGTATGACATATGAATGATGTAGAAAAGATTAAAAGTATGTAAGAAAGTATATAAATATAAAAGAAAAGGAAGGTTTGTATGAATTGACGGCAAGAGGGTGGCGGACACTAATAATATCTGTGGAGGGTGGCAGACCCTAATAATATCTGTGAAGGAGGGTGGCAGACCCTAATAATATCTGTGAAGGAGAGTGGCAAACCCTAATAATATCTGTGATGTTATAGGGCGAAAGGCTCTTTAAGGGTGGCAGACCCTAATAATATCTGTGAGGTTATAGGGCGAAAGGCTCTTTAAAACGTTTGAGTATGTATGTAAAGTAAGATAAATTATGAAAGTATGAAAGAAAGAAAGAAAGAAAGAAAGAAAGAAAGAAAGAAAGAAAGAACGGGAATAAAAATGAAGGTATATACTTATGTATGTACGAAAGAAAGAACGAACTTGTTTTGTAAGTAATATGTATCTTCGGATAGATATAAGTAAGTATGTGAATGTATTGTATGTTACATGCTTTAACTAGAACTCACTCAGCGTAGCCAACTTTTAGTATGCACGCAGGTGAATAGATTGAAACAGTTGGCTTGAGGTGCAGACACATGGCATAATCTAAAGGAACTGACATCTAGAGAAGATTTGTCACAGAGTTTAAATAGACTACGTTATGTTTTATTTTTAAAGACAAGTGAATGTTTGTAACGATTGATTTAAGTTTTATAATTTCCGCGAAAGTTTTTAATTAACTCTGATATTTTGAACTGTGTTTATGAGTAATTCCAACGCCAAAGTAGGGCACCGGGATCGGGGCCTTACACCGCTGCCTTCCGCCACTATCGTGATCTGCTGTTGTTGTCCAGCACCGCAACTCGCCACCGCCGCTGTCGCTGCCTTCGTGCACCGCCACCATCAGGTTTCATCTCGTTTGGTCACCTAGCGTAGCTTGTTAACCCTTGGTGTCTCGACCTGTTATTCATTAACTGAGGGAAAATTAAATATAATCGGTCTATGAGTTATATTTAATTTGGTCATTTTGGTTTGTACTCAAATTGTTTGTAACCGGATCCTGATAGGTTCCACTAAAGTGATGATTACTCGTTTTTATTTATTCCGCTGAGTTGAAAATTTTAATGAGATTAATAATTATGAAACTTTTATTAAAACCAGGTTTAATTGTTAAAACATTGACTGATCACCACTAGAACCCATCAGTGGTATCAGAGCCTTGGTTACAACATACAAGTCAAATCCAGTATTTTGACCGGTTCTACATCACAAACTTCAAGGTTGTTGAAGTTTTTGATTTTGGTAAAAATTTAGGAGAACATTGGTTTGGTCAAACTTTTGTTTATTTTATTTTGACCATAAGGATTGCCCGATCTTTTTTATTTTGGTGAATTTGTAAATCTGGCCCGACCCTGTGTGTTTGGTTGATTATTTTTGGTTTTGGCCATATGGATGGTTCAAAAGTTGTATTTACTTTCAGTTTTTATTTTATGGTTGTTGGCCATTTTGATGATTCAAAATTGTAATAGGTAGGGTTTAGTTATTCATTATATATATTAGTTAAATATTGTAATGAGGAAGACCCGAAGGAAAAACCGAGGACTATGACATGGAGTTCTTGAGTAAGTCGGTGGGAGATACTAATGATGACATGATGCACTAAGAGTTCATCCTTGTGGTTGTTTTGTGTTATGACCCCTTGACCCGATTGATCTTGCTAATAGACTCTATAAGATCAATCATTAAACTCAACCATTTAAGATTTTATGTATTCTTATTTGTTATTGTGGTTGCTTGCTATATTATAATTAGTTATAACTTCACCAACCTAATACTATATATTTTAAAATAAATTTATTAATAAATTATGTTTTTGAAAAATTAAACTAAATTTGATTTTTCAAAACTAGTACCTTAATAGTTTAACTAGTAACTTAAAATTGGTTATTCATATCGTGACAAACTTAATTTTAATAGGTTATTTAAACCTAAGTGTCCTGAGAGATAAAAGGGTTCATACAGTAAAAATGGACTTTTACTTTATTCAGTAAATAATAAAATTAATCCCAATTTTAAATCAATAGTCTATGTTATCCTACTATAAGCCACACTTGAGGCATACTCCGAAACTTCAAGTGTTTGGAGCTACAACACCGCAATTGATTTCTAGCCTATCCCTTCAAGGTGAAAGGGTTTCGTTGACACCTCCGACCCTTTCACAAGTGACTATACTAGGGCAACTGTTACTTTACTCTTCTGTTATGTGCCACGACTGCCATGAGACTAAGGTGTGCATAGATGAGGCTAAACGTATCTACTTAGACAAGTGTTGTCTTAATAGGCCTCATAACCGAGAGTTGTGCCTTATGCACAATTGACAATTGTTGTCAGTGTGCCTAACAACTTACTAATGTTGTGTGCTACAGCTGCCATTACTAACTAGAAGCCAGATTCTCAAGTTCCAATTTTATTAATGTTATCGGGTCATTGATAAAAGGATTATAGCATTCAAAATACTAATAAGATTACTTTTGCTTATTTAACAGATGTAAACTGAAAATAACTCCTCATTCACCCTTAAGACTATTCTTGAGAAAGAAAAACTAAGTGGCAACAACTTTCTTGAATGACACACAATTTGAGACTTGTTCTTATAATGGAAAGGAAGCTTTATATTCTCGATGGACCAGTTCCAGAAGAGCCTAAAAACAATACATCTTCTTTCAGAAAGGTTCTTACAAATCATAAGGACGACTCTACTGAAGTCTCATGCATTATGCTAGCCACCATGTCCTCCTAGATTTCTACAGGCTTGGAAGATGTTGGTGCCTATGAGATTCTTGAGCAACTCAAGGGCATGTTCGAGAAACAAACCCGACAAGAACATTTCGACACCATGAAGCCGCTAATTAGCTGTAGAATGGAACAGGGATCCTCTGTTAGTGCGCATGTTGTCAAAATGAAAAGGGTATATCGACTAGTTAAAGAAACTTGATTATCCCATGTTACATTAAATGGCAGCAAATTTCATATTGAAGTCTCTCCCCGGCTCTTACATCCAGTTCGTAATGAATATTAATATGAATGCCTAGGTGAAGACAGTGTTGGAGCTTCATGGTATGTTCAAAATGAATGAGATGAATATTCGAACTAAAACTAATCAAGTTTTGAGGAGCGCCAATGCTACAAATGCAACAAATTCCTGCTACAAAGGTATCACCGCCGCCTCCTGAGGAGCGCCAATGCTATAAATGCAACAAAATAGGACACGGGAAACGTAACTTTCCCGACTATCTTGCTAAGCTGAAGAAACGGAGGACCAATGGTGAAAGCTCCTGTAAAGGTATATCTATTTACGTTATTGACTTTTTCACTGTTTCTAGCAACACATGGGTGTTTGATACCGGATTTGGATACCACATAGTTAATGTATTGCAAGAACCTGAAAACTAGAAGAAGCTAAAACAAGGCGACATGGAGCTTATCGTTGGTGATGGAAAGAGAGTCTCAGTTCTTGCAACCAGCACATTTCGTTTTGCGTGTCCATCTGGCCTTGTAGCTACTTTGAATAAGTGTTTGTTTGCACTTGGTTTGACCAGAAAAATTATTTCAGTTTCTTTACTTTTTGAACTAAGATTTAAGTACGCTTTTAATGGTATAGCTATTTCTACTTACTTGAATGATGTCATTTATTTTGAGGCTAAACCCCGACATGGTATTTATGAGATTGATGTTCAAATAAATAATAATGTATATAATCTTTCAAAACATATCCGATGTGACATCAATGATACATTTCTATGGCATTGCCAACTTGGTCACATAAGCAAGGCACGAGTTAAGAGACTCCAATCCAATGGGATTCTTGAATCCACCGGACCGGACTCTTTTGATGACTGTGAGTCTTGTTTAGCTGGAAAACTCGCCATAGACTCCTTCACCAATAAAAGTGAACGAGCAAAGGATCTGCTAGGACTCATACATACAGATGTTTACGGCCCTTTTAAAACCATATCTAGAAATCATGAAAGATAATTTGTTTCTTTTATTGACAACTATAGTTGATACGCTTATGTGTATGTTATGAAACACAAGCATGAAACTTTGGAAAAGTTCAAAGAATTTCAAAACGAAGTGGAAAACATACTCGGAAAAACTATTAAAAAGCTTCGATTAGATCGAGGTGGAGAGTATCTCAGCTCAGAATTTATCAATCTTCTAAAAGAGCGTGAAATTGTTTCATAGCTCACTCCACCCGAAACACCCCAACATAATGGCGTGAGCGAGAGGAGAAATTGAACCTTGCTAAACATGGTCTGATTAATGATGTGTTAAACAAACTGGCCTCACTCCTTTTTGAACTTTACCCTTATGATTACCGCGTGCATTGTGAATCTGGCTCCAACTATATAGGTAAAAAAAACCCCATATGAGATATGGCATGGGCGTAAACCAAATTTTTATTTCCTTATAGTATGAGGATGTGATGCGTATGTCACCAGTAACTCTGATGACAAGCTCTTGATACAAATTGACATTCTATAAAAAGGAAGGGTCACTTCCTCGGGAAGGAAATTCTTGATCGAGGAACTAGAAATGATATTGTTGATCATGAAGAAATTCAATAACCACATACAACCACCGAGAAAGTTGGAACGTCTGATCAACAAGATGTTGTTGCTGATACATTAGACATAAACACGAGCGTTCGCAAAAGTACTAGGTATCGCAAAGAACCAAATAGATACCTATAGCATCTAGATGGTTCCGAATTCCTGTTAGTAGCCGAGTCAAATGACGAACCTACTAACTACAAATTTGTTGTCTAAGATACGGATTCTAAGAAATGGAAAGAAGCAATGAACGCGGAGATGCAATTCATGTATGACAATCAAGTCTGGTACTTGGTTGAGCTACCCCCCGAAAGTCGGGCAGTAAGTAGGAATTGGATTTTCAAAAGAAAAACTGGCATGCATGGAAAGGTGTAGACCTATAACCGCGCCAGGTGAGTCACTCGGGGACTTGATTGGCACCTAGCACACAAACAAACCTCAAACATTATGCCAGGAAGAGAAGCAGTTAAATACATTAATGAAACAATCATTGCTCAGTAAAGGTTAGGATCTACGATATCCTCCAATTCATCCGGTGATAAATTGTGACCCACGGAAAGAGGCGTCGAAGGGATTTTTTCGGCAGATATCTTGAATCGGCTCAAGACATCATTCACATATTTTGTCTAATGAATGAAGATTCCCTTATCAGACAGATGAACCTGCGACCCGAAGAAGAAATTCATCTCCCCCATCGAGCTCATTTCAAACTTCGTTTGCATCAACTTCTCAAAATCCTTACAAAGCTTGTCATTTATTGAACCAAATATAATTTCATCGACACATATTTGTACAAGGAGCAGTTCATCACCAACGTTCTTATAAAATAGAGTGCAATCCACAGGTCCTCTCTTGAAGCCATTTTCAGTAAGATGATCAGCAAGTGTGTCGTACCAAGCTATCGGGGCTTGGTGTAGACCATACAGGGCCTAGTTCAAACGAAAAACACGGTCCGGCTAATATGGATCTTCAAAACCAAAAGGTTGCAGAACAAACACTTCTTCCTGTAATTCCCCACTAAAAAACGCACTTTTGACATCCATTTGATAAACCTTAATGTTTTTGAAAGCAACATAGGTCAAGAATATTCGTATAGCTTCCAATCATGCAACTGGAGCATACACTTCCGTGTAATCTATACCCTCTTACTGGAACAACCAATCGTGCTTTGTTTCTTACGATCACTCCACGATCATTCTTCTTGCACTTAAATACCCACTTTGTCAGAATTGGTTTCTTAACTCCAACCGGTTTATCAATGAGATCTCAAACACCCAGTCGATTAAATTGTTGTAATTCTTCTTGCATCGCTTCAACCGAAGATGGATCAGCAAGAGCCATACGAACATTTGTCGGTTCTACTTGAGATAGGAAGCAAATGTATTTCGCGAGATTCATGATTCCCGAGGAATGCATATCGGCATTTGCACACAATATGTTAGAATCAGTAGAATTAGCAACTTGATGACATGTTAGCACACCTACATCAAGATCATCAATGATCTTGTCCTGTGGATGATACGAATGACTCCGAAGAATTAGATTCTCAGGCACAACAACATTTTCAGATAAATTAGTTAATTTTCTTCAGTGTTATGAGATGATCACCAATCTCATGTGTTTCAAGAAATGGAGTCGAGGAAGAACCAACAAAATGACCATCATCAGATGAGATAGAAATCACATCAGGCGTATCCGGAAGATCATCTTGTGAAGCATCAACATAAACAGTACCTAGAGATCTTGGAGGTAAGAATTGATCTTCAAAATAAGCATGCGCCAAGTCTTCATCTGGTTGATCGAGTATTTGAGTGAATAAATTAAATAAATTCTCATAATCGAACATCCAATCAGGTCATTTACCTTGGAAAGGTGTGGTATATCTTTGACAATCAACATGGTACCACTTTTCTACACAGCCAGAGGTAAGTTAAACACACATTTCTTAGGTGATGCGTAACCCAAGAAATAACCCTCAATTGCTTTTTCTTCAAATTTTTCCGAAGAGATTTACTGAAGTTCGGTGAAAAGGACATAAAGACCCTTAGCGGTTTTCATATTGTGGCTGAACCACTTTATGAGCCAGCTGCTAAGGAGTATACTGGAATGGTGGGGTCAGTCATATGAACAGGTTTATGGATTGGTGAGCGCTTACAAGGAAGCTGATGCTAGCGTACTTTTAGCATGAGAAAGGATCAAGCGGTAAACCAAGGGGGAGATTGTTGCTCTATATTTAATGGTTTACGCCTAGTGTACCTGGGCTTTGGTTTTGGGCTATATAATATAAATCGAAATTAAAATTTAGGTGGGCTTGATGTACTATTTGGGCTTAGGGTTATCATGTACTATATATAGTTGATGTAACTAGGTTGTGATGGTTGGTCCTCAGTAGACAGTGAGAGACAAGAGAATATATTATCATTATTATTGTAATCACTATTAAGGGCTTAAGCACCCACATTGAATATAATGTGTGTTTTGAAGCCATCTCGTGTGTTTTATTGTGTGTGTTAGTGCTAATATTGAATTGATTCGTTGTTAGATTCTGCCTAACAATGGGTTTACTTGATATCACATTGAAAGACCCTTTATTGGGACTTACAATGGGACTTCTATCTTAATATTTTTGTAAAAATAACCTTTGTATTATACTTTAAATACCAATTAAAATTAGTTGAGTTATAAATGATTAACCTTGCATTACCAAGTATTAACCCGCACAACTCTTGAACAATAAAAGAACTCATGTAATAACCACTCAAGATTTTTTAAAAATAGGTTATGTTGCGCACTCACTTAACAAGTAATTTGTCGATTTTAGTGGATGAACATCAACAATCCATTTTCACAAACATTGTCAATAGTTCCCATTTTAAAATGATGAAATACTACTAATACCCCATTTGATCCGTGTAAATAATGTGATTTGTGTTTTTTTTTCTCAACCAAATCCCTACAAGATTGGTGAAGAAACATGGAATGGATCCGGGTCGGATCCATGCCCAAGTTCCCCGGTATTCGAGATGAACAAACCACCGCCTTGATCTTCTTCTCCGATTGCTCAGATCTGTCATAGAAAATTGGGGGAGTGGAGGTGACTGCTAAGAGAATGAACTCTTGTTTACAGACACACAAATATATGGGAGCCAAGGGTCCAAGAGAAGGTCCTTTCAATGAATGATAAAGGCTCCTTATATAGGGACTCCATGGCTACCATCATGAACCCAAACTTTTATTGGGCCGGGCCCGGTTAGGGGTTACCTCCACAAACCCCCAGCCCAATGAGCCTAATTAGTAGACAATAATAATAATGTAATAAACATAATACATAATGTAATAAATAAAGGATCGTACAGGGTTTGACGTACCCTACACCTACAAGTCCCCCCAGTCCAGTGCTTCTCCAAGGCGTGCAAGCGGTTTGGTGAAGTTCTGGACTTATGAGGAATGTTCGGGAGTGAGTAGTAGTTCTTTTTTTACCCAATTATGACATTTTGCATGTGCGTCTACTTTGCTTCGGGTTGTAAGAGATTTTAAATCATGATGGTGAGTTTGGCACGCGGGCCTTTTTGTCATAAGATGACACGCATGTCATTAATTCGGCGTGTGGCCATAAGGGTTTTTTATAAGGATTCCCAACCTTTAATTTTGGCGCATGGCCATATGGGTGTATTATAAGGTTCACATCCTCAATTTTGTGCTTGCGCTGGCATTAGCATGTAGCATTGGCGTTGGCATTAGCCTGTAGTCGTGGCGCTGGCATTAGCCTGTAGCACTTGGCGTTGGCTTTAGCCTGTAGCAGTGGCGTTGGCATTAGCTTGTAGCAGTGGCGTTGGCATTAGCATGTAGCCGTGGCATTGGCATTAGCCTGTTATTTGGACGTCTTCCATCAAAGATGACATGCATGTCACTTTCGGCACGCACACCGGGTATAGTAGGATGTCTTCCATCCTCGGGCGAATTATGAGGTGTGCCCAACCTTATATTTGGATGTCTTCCACCGCGCTAATGTAGTGGTGATATACCATGATAGTCCTCTAGTTCATTGCTGCTAAATAATGTTAGTAGCGTTGAACTCGTAATAATAAACTTGTTAATAATGTTTTAATCCCGTGCGCGGACGAGTGTAAATTTTTTTTTAATATCATAAAAATGATAGTTGTTTAAAGATGCCATATGAGAGTAAATAATTTCTCATAGTCATTTTTACTAATAATCATCCCAAAGATTTGGTAATATTTTTACGTTTATTAGTAAAGTCTATGACATCTCCATTTCATTTCATAAACTAGTATGTATTATTAGTTTATTAATAAAAATGGAAATTGTGTCAAGACGTGACTTCAGTATCCGCGCGTTTCATAACGATATGTTGTTAAAACTTGTGAGGAAATTCACTTACTTTTCTGGTAACTTGCACCATATGAACAAGGGTCTTTTATAATTGAAATCACCTTTTGTTTTATCTTGTTGCACGGTAAGAAGGGCAAAGTGTAAATAGCTAAAACTCATACTTAATAGCTTTTTCATAAAAATAAATGAGCATAGAAGTTGGAGGGGGTGTTTAGAAACTTTGAAAATTAATTCATTTCCGTAGAGATCATGTCACATGTCTCTTTCTTTCTTTGTCGGGAACCAACACCGTCTGATTATTTGAACAAGAGAGTCTTCCATTGTTTAATTCAATCTTGTTTCATGTTGGTGTAAAGGTGTACTTAAAGGACTTATGCTCCAAAAGTTTCAGTCTTCAAATAAATCTGAGCAATAGATTAAGGGGTGATTGTAGAACTTGGTAATTAATTCACCACATATTTTAAATGCTTTCATTGTCACGTGAAGCTTGCAGCCTATCACTTTAACCAATACACGTACACGTAGCCTCACTTTCACCAACTACCTCAAGACATACATATATGTTCAAGTGCTTGTGTTTTACTTGAGGGAAATAAAACTCAATCAAAGTTTGGAAATTTGTGAGGCTTGCTTGGTGTTGCAACATGATGAATGGTTGTTCGCTGATCAGCGGTGTTAACCCGCCGAAGCTTTTCGCGGCAGACGGGTTTGACCCACCAAAGCCTTTCTTGCAGCAAGCGAAAGCCGGAATTGATCCGCCATACAACCCAGTGGGTTCCTGGTGCACCGAAGTGTGCATGCGGAAATGGCTGTTGGAAAGCCGGAACATTCTTGCGACCAGTCAGCAATAATCTGTTTTCTACGTGGGTATGACCCGCGGATGTTCAGCTTAAGTTGTATACTTGATCCGCGGGGCGTGACCCACCGAAACTCTAATCATGGCCCGCAGAGGTCGTAGTTAACCTCTCGTCGGTTTCCTCATGGCCCGCAGATGTTGGGGTTGGCCCTCCGGAGCTTGTATGAGGTTGGCCGGAGCCGGGACCAACCAGCAAAAGTTTTTCGCGGCTCGCGGAAGCCTCGTTTGATCCGGCATTGCTTTGCTTGAAGTTTTTACATGATCCGCGAAAGCCGGGATTAATCTGTCTGAAGCACGCGTGTGATCCGCGGAGGCCGGATTTGATCCGCATGTGATCCGCGGAAGTCCATCGTGACTGGTTTTGTTCCACTACGTTAGAGCGTGTGACCCGCAGGGTGAGTACGTTGTCCGCGGTTGTGAAAGCAAGACCTTAAAATCTTTATTCGTAGCAAGTGAAAGCAAGAATTGGCCCGCATGAGGTTATACTTGATCCGCATGGAGCAGTTTTCGATCCGTCGGTGAATAGTTTTTGTCCGCAGGAGTGCGTAAGTGATCCGCGGCATTGATAAGTGACCCTCACTGAACAGAGTTGCTCCCCGGGTGAGACCCGCTGTTATTTGGAGTTTACTCCCCGGAACACGCATGTGACACGCGAAATCCATGGTAGACCTGCCAAAGCTTTCCTTGCAACCCGCGAAGCCGGAATTGATCCGCTGAAGAGTATATACAACCCGCGGGAGCAAAGATCATCTTATGAAACGAGCATGTTACCGGCAGTGATATGCCGGAGCTATTACATGGCCCGCGTGAGCCAGACTTGACCCACGGTTGTTAGTTTTGATCCTCCGAACCGCGGAAGATTCGCGCGTGTACCACGGAATGTACCGCAAAAAGATGCTTGTGTGTGTCGCGGAGGATTCACAGGGTGAGTATTCAGTCCGCGGTTGATTGAAGTTGTCTTGCGGGTGTGTGCGTGCGCCACCGGTGATTAACGCATAGCATGCATGCGACTAGCGGGGTTTAGACCCGAAGGGTGTTTCACGAGTCTGCGGAAGCCTGAGTTGGCCTTCCAGAAAGCGTTTTTGATCAGTGGACGCCGACTTTGGCCTCCATAGCAAGCATGCAAGCTGCTCCGTCGGATTTAAACAACCACAAGTGTGCAAAAGTGTTGGTGGGTTTTTGCTTTGTGTTTATTGGGACAAAATAAACATGAGCCACATGTTGAAGGGTCATTCCTGAACTTGAGAACTAATTTTTTTCACCCAAAAAGCAAACATTACTCTAAAAAGCCATTTTATTATATTTGGCACGAGAAAACAAAAGACTCACCATCAATGAATGCTCCCTCTCATAATTTAGATCTAGTGGACCAAGAACATCATTTATCTCTTATTTTTCCACCATATAGTGAAAGAATCGTCATTCATGTGAAATTATTTGCCCAATTAATTTTGAATTTTGTATCGGATATGTTATATTTCAGATCTTCAATGTAACTTGCACTTTGAAATCCAAATTTGTAACTCAGATCTGTAATTATGTATTCGAAATCGTGTGTAAAAATAACATTAAATCAGATCCTCATAAGATTACACTTGACTCTTGGAACTATACTTGGCATGTCGGAGCGTAACTTTGTCCAGAGCATATGCTTGATCCGCGGAAGCTCACAAGTTATCTGCCATAATTCGTTTAGCGCACATGCAGCACACTATGTCGTGAATCGCCGGAACGCACATGTGGCTCGTCATGGATATGCGAGAGCACGCAAGGGATCCACCATTTATCGCTTAGCGCGCATGTGGCCCGCTGTGGCGTGAATCGCCGGAACGCGTATGCGGCTCGCATGGATTTGAGGGAGCACTCAAGTGATCCGCGATTATTGTTTAGCGTGCATGCGGCCCGCTATTGCGGAGTACAATCGCCGGGAGTGCGCATGCGGCCCGCTAAGGCGGAGTATAATCGCCGGGAGCGCGCATGCGGCCCGCTATCGCGCAGTATAAGCGCTGGGAGCGCGCATACGGCCCGCTATGGCGGAGTATAATCGCCGGGAGCGTGCATGGGCCCGCTATGGCGGAGTATAATCGCCTGGAGCGGGCATGTGCCCCGCTATGGCAGAGTATAATCGCCGGGAGCGCATCTGGCCCACTATGGAGGAGTATAATCGCCGGGAGCGCGCATGCAGCCTCTATGGCGGAGTATAATCGCCGGGAGCGCACATGTGGCCCGCTATGGCGGAGTATAATCACCGAGAGTGCGCATGCGGTCCTCTATGGCACAGTACAATTGCCCGGGGAGCGCATGTTTGCGGTTGCGGTCGCGGATGATGTAAAAGATCATACGGCCATGACCCGCAAGAAACCTGTGCAATGGCAGTGTTTATCCGCTATAGCGCTTAGTGGCTCGAAGTGGTGGAGTATTGATCTACCATTGATGTTTGAAGCTTTTATATAGTCTAAAGTGGATTTGTATGGCAGATGACTACTAGAAGCTTTTATCATAAGCCCACTAGTTGCCATTTTTAAAATTGGTTGTGGATGTGACCCCCACCACATGCTTTTGTCAGAATGTTTTCCATTGGGAAAAGTAATTACCATCCCTTTGGAATTAAAATATTATTCTATTTACAACTACCCATAGATCTCGAGGTCTAGGATTCCAAAAGTCGGTAAATGTTTCATATCTTGGATTCTTAACCTTCGAAATCAGCTGAGAATTTTAGAAATAGAATCAGATCTGGGAATTTTTTGATCTTCTTGAGCCTCAAGGGATCATATCTGTACCTCCAAGGATCAGATCTGAGATTTAAAAAGCAAATCCAACTCAAATGACTATTGCTTCAACTAAATCAGATCTGATGGAATTGAAACCGGATCTGGCCTCCGTCACTCCCGAAAAAACACAGATCTAAGGGTTTTTCCCCAAGTTTAGTGGTATTTATTTTTGTACAATTTCAGATCTAGTAGTATTTTTCAGATCTATGTAATTTAAGGGTTTCAATCGAATAAATCTGGAAATATCTTCAGATCTACAGATTTTTGGACTTCCATAGAACAGATCTGAAAGAAGAAATCGTAGATCTAGAGTATTTGATGATCAGATCTGAGTACCGAGACGAAAAAACAAAGAGCGATTCATTTCCGTGTCCAACGGATGGCGCTAATGAAGAAACATGGAATGGATCCGGTTCGGATCCATGCCCAAGTTCCCCGGTCTTCGAGATGAACGAACCACCTCCTTCATCTTCTTCTCCGATTGCTCAGATCTGTCATAGAAAAGTGGGGGAGTGGAGGCGACTGCCAAGAGAATGAACTCTTGTTTACAGACACAAAAATATGTGGGAGCCAAGGGTCCAATAGAAGGTCCTTTCAACGAATGATAAAGGCTCCTTATATAGGGAATCCATGGCTACCATCATGAACCCTAACCTTTACTGGGCCAGGCCCGGTTAGGGATTACCTCCACAAATTCCCAGCCCAATGGGCCTAATTAGTAGACATAATAATAATGTAATAAACATAATACATAATGTAATAAATAAAGGATCGTACCAGGTTTGACGTACCCTACACCTACAATTGGCAATTTTTCAACTTATCATCAAGCTCGGAACTTGGTGCCTCTTTTAAATATTTCTTAATTTTTCAACCAAGCCATACAAGAGTGGCAGTTCCCCGGCATATCGTTAAGCTCGAAAGTTGGTGTCTATTTTAAAGTTCTCCAAGGCCACACAAGACTAGCAATTTATCAGCTTATCGTCAAGCTTGGTACTTGGGGTATCTTTTAAGAGTATTATAACATTCTTCATCAAGTGATAATTGCAACATAAATTTTTCTTATTAACAATCGATCACATATTTAACTACGATTATTAAACTTCAATTAAGATTCATTATAAAACAAGATGATACTATAAAAGTTTAGCCAAAAGTAAGCTTAATGTTATACATTAAGGCAATAGATACAAACATGATTAAATTAAAACAATCTAACCAATTTGGATGACTAATCCTTGTTGCTAATGACTTCTTCCAAGAGCTTAATCACCTTTATAAAGGTTGGGTGGATGAGATATTTCTCTTATTAGTGGTGATGAAAAGAGGTGGTTGAAGTGGAGTAAATGAGGTTCCGAAATGTATCGAATGTGGAAGATATGCATTCAATTTATAGGCTGATCAGGTCGCCAAAACACGGCCGTGGTAAGCAAAGCATGGCCATGGTAAAATTTTTTCCTTGTTCCATTGAATGCTCATCGTCAGGTTGTATAGCAAGGTAAAACACAACCATGGTAAGCAAAGCACGGCCGTGGTGAGTCTATAACAGCCCAAATTTGTCTTTTTCTCTTGTACTTTAAACATTGGGTGACTTTTTCTCTCTTATGTTTTGTCTTTTCCTTTTGTTCTTGATAACATGGGTGCGTTGAGGTTAACTAGCCATGTTTTAACTTCTTCAATTTTTGTCTTTACTTCTTATGCTCTATACATGGCCATGCCCTGATTCACCATGAAGTGTGTTGACTCTGTTTTCTCCGTGTATCTCTATTTTTCTTCGTATATCAGCTCGTTTGTATTCTTTAAGGCTACATGTACCTATAGATAGAAATTATAAACATTAGTTCTTATTTATTCTAATATAATTGCCGATAATACGCTTATTCGGAGATATTTTAGTTTCAAAAAGATGTATAAATTCTTATACATCATATTGCTACAAAATGATGCCATTCAGATTCAAAAACGATGGATCTACCTATCAACGGCTACTGGATCGAGAGTTCAAAGATAAAATCGGGAGAAACTTGGAAGTATACATTGATGATTTAATCATAAAGAGTGCAGAGGACCCTTTATTATTGAAAGAAATCGAGGAGACGTTCAACACACACTAAAGAATAAGCATGAAGCTCAACTTGGGCAAATGCTTCTTTGGAATAGAAGATGGCAAATTCCTAGGCATCATTGACACCAAGGATGGCTTCAAAGCCAATCCATAAAAGATGGGGGCATTGTCAAGATGCCATCTCCCGCACCTTAAAATAGTTGCAGAAGCTTAATGGCCGCCTTGTGAAGCTGAATAGTTTCTTGGCAAACCATGCCGACAAGTCGTTTCCGTTCTTATCCACCCACCGCAACTGCCTCAAGAAGAGACAATTCTGTTTAATCTCAGAAGAGGAATCTGCATTCCAAGAAATCAAATCTCGATTGATCAAACTACCCAACATGACCGCACCACTTCCGAAGGAACCGCTAAATCTGGATATTTCCCCATCGGTAAAGGCGATCGATGTCGTACCAATGGTAGACATGGATAAGGTGCAAACCCCCATCTACTACGTCAGTCACACACTTATTGGCGTAGAGACCAGATACCCCACCCTAGAGAAATTGGTGATCGTGTTAGTTCAGGCTTCCCGATGCCTGCGACGGTACTTTCTGGGACACCCGGTCAATGTTCTAACCAACTATAAGATATATAATTTTATTTTGCAAACCAGATCTATCAGGAAGACTTGCAAAGTGAACTATAGAGCGGGGAGAACACGTGATAGAATACAAACCCTGACACACTATCAAAGGTCTGGTTCTTGCTGATTAAATCACAGAAGTACCCGCAGCGCGGGAATACAAATGTCGTCGGGAATTAGAACCTCCCGTAGCAAAGGAAAAGGAAGAATATGGCGGCTTTTACATGGACGAAGCGTCTAACGGTGAAGGTTCAGGTGCTGGACAAAGACTCATAGATCCAGAAGGCCACAAATACACAAACGTCATCCGTCTTGACTTTAAAAGCACAAACAATGAAGCCGAATGTGAAGCCTTTCTGTCTGGCCTTAGGATCATGCGGAAATTTGGCGCCAAACAGTTGGAAGCCCATGTTGACTCCATGGTAGTCGCAAGCCAATATGAGGGGTTATAAGAAGCAAAAGATGAAAAAATGGCCTTGTATTTGGCCCAAGCCAAGGCACTAATGCATTGTTTCACCACGTGCAAAGTAATTAATTTCAAGCATAGTGAGAACAAACTAGCTAACGCGCTAAGAAAATAGGCATCAGTTAGCTTCGAACACTTGACAAAAGATATTCGTGTAGAGGTTCTCATCACCCCTTCAGTTAACATAAGAGAAGTTTGCGTCATCACTACAGGTTTCGCGTCCTATATGACACCGATTGTCAATCTCTTGTCCGCTAGTATGCTACCAAAAAAAAGCGTAGGGAAAGAAGATACGCCATAAAGCGCTTAACTACCAAATGAAACATGGCGTCTTATACAGGCGATCCTACCTAGGACCACTACTCCACTGTTTATACCCACAGGAGGTCAATTATTTGCTCAGAGAGGTCCATGAAGGAATATGTGGGTTACACGCAGGCCCGCATATAGTGGCATACTGTAGATGTTGAAAAACATATCCGTAATTGCGATGCATGTCAGCGCCATGCTCCTAATACCCACCGTCCAAAGAATAACATGATACCAGTCACCGCTGCGTAGCCATTCCAAAATGGGCCATAGACATTACTAGGCGATTCCCAGAAGCGCCAAGGCCAGTGAAGTTCCTGATAATCTTCATTGACTACTTCACCAAATTTATAAAGGCCAAGCCAGTAGCCATTATCAACGCCGCAAACATAAAAAAGTTTATATGAGAGTTCATCATTTGTCGTTTCAGCTTGCCCGAGAATATCGTCAGCGATAATGGAATGCGGTTCACTGACTAACGCACAAAATCATGTTAACAGAACTACAAGTGACTCAAACTTTCACATCTGTCGTGCACCCGCAAGGTAATGGAGAAGTAGAACGCGTCAATCGCAACATCGTTGATGGAATCAAAAGAAATTAGATCACCACAGATTTGGCTGGATTGAACAAATCACGCATGTCCTTTGGGCCCTCAGAACTCAGGAACACAAGCAACACTGAAACGCCATTTAGTTTAACTTATGGCACAAAAGCAAAGGTCCTAACCAAGATAGACCTACCCTCCCCGCGCGTCTTATATGCAGAAGAAAATAACGATGAGCAGTGGTGCATCAATTTGATGCTACTAGAAGAACAAAGAGAGTTGGCGGCTATGCTTGAACACAGTTACAAGTGCCAACTCCAAAAATACTACAACGCCAAAGTGAAGATTTGTAAGTTCAACGCCAGAGATTACGTCCTTCGCAAGAACTAAGCATCCAATACTCAAGCGCCTGGCAAGTTATCGCCAAATAAGGAAGGACTTTATTAAATCAACAAGTTCCTAGACAAAGGTGCTTATGCGTTGAACGAACTCGATGGCACATCGATTCCGTGAACTAGGAATGTGGCACAATTGCGGAAGTGTTACATGTAACTGGGCATAAATAGATAGGATTATCTCATTCATTCATTAAATAAAAATTTACAAAAAGAGGATACCAACATCCACTAAACAAGATACAACTTACATAAGTCCTATACTACTTATGTACAAATCGAATATTGGGGCAGGGAGGCTTCATAGTCGAATGAATTCTTCTTCATGCTCTCCCTCCGCCACAACCTTCTTCGCATCATCACAATCACCATCATTAGCCTCCGTGAAAGATGTACTCGCCCTTGATGGCTTCAATAGCTCTCGCAGATTCTGCACCCCAAGAAGGGTGATGGTAGACAAAATGGGGAACGACAAGGTCTCGTACTCGACCTCCACAGCCCAGTATTAGGCCTCAACTTCAACGTTGTGAAGGGAGTATAGTTCCAAGGGAATTTGATCAGCCACATGCGTAAGAGCATCCTGGAATCCCGCCTTGTGTCCAACTTGCTGCTCTGCAGTCACAAGGCGCCCAACGCTCTTCGTCATAGCTTCATCATTAACAATGTGCTGGGCAACCTGAGCAAAAACACAGACAAGTCAGAAAAGCCAACCATAAAAACAAGTCATTAATAAAGCAAGGAAAGATACTAACCTTGCGGATTGGCATGCTTCCACAGCCAATGATTGCCGCTGGCAAGGATGACGTTGTGAGCAGTTGAGGTTTTAATTATTTTCTCTCGAGCAGCCATAGAGTCGGCTAGGTTGCCAGCATCCGCCTTTCGGACCGCCGCCTCTGTATTCAACTGCTCGATCCGCTTGCACAGATCGAAATTTTGTTGTTCGTTCTTGGCTACGACCTCCCGCGCAGCCTGAGTCTTACTGCGTGCCTCTGCAAGTTCTTCATTATACTCCTTGCACACGGCCTGGAACTCCTTGTAGCGCTCGGCTCAGTCCCCGGTAGACTCCGCTAAGTCTGCCTCAACTTTCTTCTGCTTCTCCTTAGCAGCAGCAGAGTATGGCGGTGCTCAGACGCTTCCCAACCAACCTTCTGTGCAGTATCTTCAAAATTCATTAGAGCAAGCTCCATCTCCCTTCTGGTGGAGTCAGAGACAATCTTCTCAGCGTCAAGAACCCGATTCTTGCGAATGAGCTCCGCCAGACTGGAAAGTCCCTGATCAGCATTGTAACTAGTATCAGAGGATAGGCTATCATGCGGCGGGAATTTACGAGCCACGTGTTCCCCAAGTAGGAAGAAATGCTCTAAAAACTTGGTACAAACGGTCGGATCTTCAAAATTGGTACCGCGGGTGATGTTTTAGCGAGGCGAATATAACAAATTCGCCTCAATGGAATCTCCCGGATTGTGAACCTTCTACCCCCCCCCCCTTCCCGCCACTATCGTTGGCACCACATCAAGGCTTCCACATCAAAAAAATTCTTGGTCACAATCACACCCATTTTGTAAGGGAGAAATTGGACAACCTCATCCCGTCAAGAACAAGAGTTTGAGACAGATACTTGTTAGGCGACTTCAATAAATCAGCGAGAGATACCTGATTAGGTTCTCTGTCTGCTGACTGCTCAACTTCAACCTCAGGTGACTTTTCATGGTCACTATTACGGGTTGGGGTGCTTTCCTCGCGGTTTCGGCCTTAAACAGATTCACCACATCCGTTATCACATGCTATGCTTCTGACGTGGCTTCGATCTCGGATGGATTAACTACTTCCATTATCATAGGCGAACTTGAAGCCATTGTAAATTTAGGCTATGCCTCCGATGATCCACCCACACTAGTCTTCAATGGCAAAAAGGCTGGCGCGTCAATAGTTTTCCTCTAATCATCCTCCTGTGCAACATCTTCCATCTGCTTCTTCACAAAAAGCAACTTTCACTCCTCTCTTCAAGAAAGTGTTAACATACTTAGCGAAGTAACTAGACCTGGTAACTTAACGAACCCGCCTAGTCGAGGTTTCTTGAAAAGGGGAACTTCTTCCTACTCTTCCGCCGTGGGCGCCACTTCCTGTGGAAAAGTGAAAACCTTTGTGCCGCCGATGGCTCTGCCAGCCAAATCTGAGGACACGTTGTATCCCAACGGTTCCAATATGAAAGGCTGAAGGCACGTTGGTTTCTACAATGGTCTCAGCGTTGGTGGATGGAGCCATCTTGGTATCCCCAATTGTTCCAAATTTGGCAGGAACTATGGTGGAGGAAAAACGTGGCAAGCCAAATGGAACATTAGACACGACTACCTCAACATCGTCCTCATCCTTCAATGACCTCTTCTTGCCGCCCTTAGGAGGAGAAAATTTTTCCCGACTTCCCTTGTGATTCCTTAGATCCGCGGTAATATAGGCGCACGATGTGGGGTCGCTTACTAGAAAAACAAATAGATTAGTTAACTCTTGACTATTTGAAAACGATAATGGCGCTAGGTACTAACCCGTCGTGGGGTTCGTGAAGCTCACGGGCAGCGGATGCGGTGGATGCAATACTTGACCTGCCGGAGACGGGAACACAAAATGATTGGGCGTCTTAGCTAAGATTGGTTGTTCCCGCTCCCCCAAAGCCTGCTGGTACAACAATTTTGTGCCCTAGGGAACAGGCTGCAGCAACAAAAGGCAATTATCCACCTCTGAACAAATACCAAATCAGACAACATAAATGAGGACAAACCTTAATGACGAGAAACTAGAAATACCTTGCCCGCCATTCTTGTCGATTGGCACCTTCATGGGATTCGTCCAGAAGCGCATCATCTCTAAGAGCACCAACGCCCACTCAGGATAATGGCGGAGCAGGGACAAACTGCCCCGCAACGTGTCATACAAATCCGTATTGGAATACGGGGACCGACTTGGGCTCCACCAACTCCTTCCCCACGAAGAAGCTCATGTCATGGAGAACCACCTGCGTTGTGAGATAGAACAAGATGCTCTTCTAGTCATGTAGACTTTTGGTCAACTCCCTAGCAATCGCCTTGGACCGAGAACGGGTACATAGGTTGTACCAACCCTGGGAATTCCGGAAGGCGTAAAACGCCATTAACATGTCAGGTGAAACCAGAAAGTATCCAGCACCGACAACATGAACCGACTCATCGGAAGACGAAAGTTCCCAGTCATGAAGAACTCCTTACACATAGAAATTTTGCCAGCAAGAGCCTTATTACTACTATTTTTCCGGGAGCCGACAACTCCGGCTCAAACGGCGGGTCAATCCAATACGACTCCACCATGTAATCAAAGTCGTCCGAAGTGATCCGAAAACCGACGAGATCCATGGTGAGAGCCTTCTTCTTCCTCTTTTCATTCCATTGATGAGAAGGATCAGGCATGGAGTACAGAAGGAAGCAGACAAAAAGGATTTCGAAAAAACTAAATATTTCAAGAAATTATTCGCCGGGGACGATGGATATATGCCGGAAATACATCGCCGGAAGAAGATAAGAAGAAATCTACAAAAGAGGCAAGAAATCTGGAAGAATTAATAGAGAAAGAAAACCCAAACCCTCTATATATGTAACCATCGCAACTAATATGATGGTGTGGTTACTGAGGAGAGAGAAAGCGTTGGCCCTATCAAATAGCGACACATATGAAAAACAAAACTGTCAGGTGTGCAACAGCTGGGCGCGTCACCGGAATACTCGCCCATGCGCCTGACACAGACGAAAAAATCCCTTGCAGAAAGTAACCTTCATCTCTGCGTCCCATCATACACGTGCACTTATCCTCATCACCAAGATTTTTAAAACTTTCCCGCCTACTACCACGTGGCAAGCCACCTCGACAGATGGAAACTTACCAAAATGTGCAAGTGTAACCTTCCGCCTAAAAGTTTTCAACAACCTTCCGCCAAAAAGGCTCCCGTCTAAGGAAGGTTTTCAATAACCTTCTGCCAAAATGGCTCCCACCTAAGGAAGGTTTTCAATAACCTTCCAACAAAAAGGCTTTCGCCTAAGGTAGGTTTTCAATAACCTTCCGCTTAAGGAAGGTTTTCAATAACCTCCGTAAAAAAGGCTTCCGCTTAAGAAATATTTTCAATAGCCTTCTACCAAAAAGGTTTCCACCGAAAGAAGGTTTTCAATAACCTTCCATCAAAACACCTCTATTGAAGGAAGGTCTTCAGCAACTATCCACTTGAAAGGATTCCGTCTATGGAAGGTCCCTCGAACATATTCCACTAGAAATAACCCCCCCCCCCCAATGTGGAGAAAAATAACAAGGGGGATTTCCTTAAAGCCACCCCATCACTTCATCAGTCCACAATACCCCTCGATATTATCACACAAGAAAAACAATGGACTGGGGGAATATGAAGAGGTAAGGTCCCACTCCCACCTTGGAATACATGCTTCCGCCAAGCAGACCCACTACACCCACGAAACTCTGATACTTGCCAGGCATAGATTATATGATGACGACGGGAGTCTTGTCTTGCGCCAAACATTCCCTCGGACGTTGCAAAGGGTCAATCCCAAAGATTCTCCTAGTTATTGTGCAAATAAGAGTTATCTTGATGAAAGGGACCACTATCCAATATTATATTGACAACGCATCGTTGATAGTACTACATAGTATAAATGTTACCGTCGATCATCTACTTTATTCACCAACTCTCCTTGGGCACGTGCTAGCTCTCTCATTGGTGGATTTCCTGGCTTGACAGACTACCCATATCTTCTCTCCTCCAATTAGGCTACAAATACCACTCTACCTCCAATGGTGAAAGGATCTTCACTCTCACGCGAGAACACTCACTAGTGCTCCGCATAACTTGTGTCTCGTTTATATTCAATACACTATACAGATTCTCATGCCGGAGGATGGTTACGAGAAGACAACCCCCCCACCCTCTCCATTTTGTAACGAGCTCATGGTGTTATGTCCTGTAGGTGTTGCTACTCATTTTAGCTGGATCATAATTTACTCCCGTGGGAAATAGCTAACTTCAGCCTAAGGACTGAGTAATTAGGCCGAGCGTGGAAATAGTGTTTCTTAAATAACAAATATCACTATAAAAAAGGATGTTGTATTAAATAAATAATATAAATAATAGGCTCAGAAACCAAATCAACAATTCAGATGAAAGAAGAGTTCAGATGTCTAAAAATATATAGATACAAACATAAACGAACACGGTTCTCAAACGAAGAGTTCAGATGTCCAAAAGTATATAGATGCGGGCAAAACAAAATATACATGGCCTTAGTAATTTGATAAGAAAAAACAAAGTTGGATATTTCCCACCAAAACAAAGTACCAATATCCCATAATAAATCAGATTTACACTTTACCTTAAAGGAAAAAACGAGTCTTTAATGATGTAAGTGTTGTTACAACTCTTGATTCATGACCCATATGATATATGTACAGCTTCAGTTGAGATATTAAAAAGAGATGTATAATAGTTTATCGTAGGGGATCCGTAAAATGAGTGAAAAATATGTGACAAAAAAATTATCAGCTTCTGTATCAGCAAGAATTCCAATCTTTTCACAATTCTAGTCAGTAATAATGAGATCCACTATGGCTCTGGTATTTGCATCAATTCCTTTTAGTGCTCATTTCTAACAATTGAGTATGAATCATGCTACGGCTCAAACGGTCAAAATTTGCTCCAACATTGGATAATTATTAGGTATGTATAATCAAAGTCTATACTATTTTATACTAGTATAGTTAATGGCTCAAATGAGTTGGGTACATTAATAGCCCAAATGAATTGTGTAGGGTAACATGTTGTTTGCTAAATGAATTTCAACCAAAATGTGTACTCTTTCGTTTCGGTTAAACGGGCTAGATTGGATGATTTTTCAGATGAGTTGGGTTGCGTAATCTATTATGTTTGTATGCTGTAAAATCCTATTACCCGTAACATATTACATTTATTTTTTGTAAAATCCTTTAACCCGTTTGTCTAAAATCTCTCTAAAGTAGTTTGTATTAACCTAATGAATGTAGTGATTGCTTTTGTGGATGTTGTGAGGGTTTCTTTGGACACTGGAGTAGTTAGTGATTATTCAGTTGTTTCTAAAGATATATGCCTATCAGTAAACATTAACTTTTAAACAGTCATGACATATGCCAATAAGCATGTGTTGTATGTAATTCAAGAGTGTTTATAGCCAAAGTCGAGACCACATTTATTACCTCTAATATGGTCCTTTGGGAGAATCAAGAGCAAAAATAAAACCTCCAAAACAGGAATTAGTATCCATGATGTTCTACACATTTATAAAATTCAAAACACCACAGTTATCTTTCTAAGATCTGTAATTACTAAAACATGTATATATGTATTATCATATACCAAACCGAAAGCTTACTTGATGAGATGCACATTTAACAGAGTCGGGAGGAACCATTTTGATTCCTTCAATCTTAACAACCGACTTTTTAAACCATTTGAACACTAACAAATATCATGAGCCACTGTCACCCACTGTGTAAACATTTCATTCCAATAAACAAGCGGCTCAGCATAAGATCTTGTTCTAGCCTCAATAAACAAGAGGAAAACCAAAACCAATGAATGGGTTTAGTCATTAGTCATTGCTTGCAACACAAACATAGAAAATTGGGATTTCACTTCGGTTTTACGTGCTTGTCCTCAAGTGAGGTTCAAGTTATCCAGTTTATAATCAAGGACGCCATCGTCTTTATCATTAGCCTTCTTTAAGTCCTTGGAAACATTTGTTTTTCTTCGCAAGAATCCCTTGTTAATCCAAACCAGGTCTCAACAAAAAGTTTTATAATGAACTCGATAGATACCAACTATGAATGTACCTCCATTTATCTGGACTAATCATTTCTAACAACCATTTATACCTGAATCGTCGATCACCACTTGTTAGAATTGAGTGCATGTGTGAGCGGTAGTGGCAGACAATGAGAGGAATAAAGGATAATTTGTGAATATGATTTGGTAAATTAGGGTTAAGTGTCGTGGTTTACGGAATATGATGAAAGAAGAAGAGAAGTAGCGTTTGAGAGGAGAAGTATAACCCGTTTCGGATGATTTGGGTCCAGTGCGTCAAACCCATTATTAGACTCGTGAAGTTTAAACCTCAGAGGTCAAACGCATGAGAGGACATCATTTTAAATTGAAATAATTTGATGGCACAATAGAGGGTGAGAAGCGACCAGAACGAAACACCTCACCTCATCTTTTTTGTTAGGTAATTATAGATAGTTAGATTATATTAGATTAAATAATAATAATTATTATATTAATAATAATAGCAATAATATATTATGTCTTATTATATTACTTACAGAGATTATCCTTTATGTATGCACTAAATTTCACTCATTGTCCTTTATCTTCAAAATTGATATGTTTTATCCTTTACGTTTAAAGATCCAACATTGCTTGTCCTTTGGTCCTAACCTAGTTAGTTTTGCTCGTTAAGTCAGCTCATGTGTTTTGCAAATGAGGGTAAATTGGTCATTTTACCTATTAAATTTAAAATATTTTAATAAAGATCAAATTCTTCATTCATTGTAACATAATCCTCAACAACATCAAGCTTCAAGCCAATAGCAATATTCAACGATTAAATCCACAAAACATAATCAATCACTAACATGAAGCCCTAGGTATTAACGCACTCACTTCTACGGAGCAACAGTTTCCTGAATACCGAGAAAAGTAGCATGCTGAGGTTCGAGCTCAATATACCGAGCCTCACAATCCATCTTAATGATTACGGAAACACGAGGATAAAAAGTGGTTCCGAAGAATCAGGTCGCCTTGTCGGTGTTCTTGAGAAGCTTCATCGAGACGAATCTGGCATCGACAAAGACTCTTTTGACTTTTTAAACGATTAGTCAATGACTCTAGTTAGTTTACGAGTGGAATAAGATTCGATGGGATATGGTTAAATTGTCTCTTTTGAAGCCATTTTTTATCTTGAAACCCTAACCATGGGTGGGTTTATCATAATTTGGGGATTATGTATAAATGGTGAAATAGAAGCAGTGATTATGAAAATGGGATCAAATTCATATTTGAGTTAAGAAGAATGGAGAACGACTGCCTTGGTTTGAAACCCGCAATGATCTAGACTAAACATAAACGGCCACAACTTGCCTCCTCCGATCCTTCCTCTCCTCCCTCACCCTCCGTCTCTCCCAAAACTACGATTCCTTTTCTTCCTTCCTTTCTAGCAGTAACTCTCGTCGGACACAACTTGTCGTACTCAATATTTTGAGAGTGTGATAGGCGGTGATGGTTTGGTGGTGGTGGCGGTAGCTAGTGGTGGTGTGAGGGTGGGTGGTGATGATTGTTGGGGATGGTGGTGGTTACACATGAGAGAGAGAGAGAGAGAGAGTATGTATTATATATTGTTTTTATTCATTTTGATAATTTTTATTATAATATTATAAATTTATTAGGTAAAATTACCGATTTACCCTCACGTGTAAAACGCATAAGATGACTTAGCGATAAAACTAAGTAGGTTAGGGTCAAAGGACAAACGATGTTAGATTTCTAAACGTAAAGATTAAACATATTAATTTTGAAGATAAGGACAATGAGTGAAATTTGGTGCATACATAAAGGAAAACCTATGTAATTCTGTCTATTACTTATTATATCAATATTGTTTAGGCTCGCTAGCCTAATCAAGCCTCGTGTATAAACATAAGTTTAAATTCCGGTAGGCTTAAGCTCTAGCTCAAGCTCGTTTAAGATTGAATCGATTAGAGGTTTTACCAAACAAACTTCAATAACTTATAGCAGCTCGACCTGTTTACGTCTCTACCACATAACGCATGAATTTTAAAAAGCATTGTCTGACATGTTGTAACGCCCTATGCAAATCTCACATCGGCCGTGGACAGGAGAGATCATTGGTTCATAAGTAAAGTCCTACATGTTAAATCATCAACACCTTTTGGGCTTAATGCTAGTGGACGAGAGAAAACCTTAATAGTTAAGCGTGCTCATGTGGAAGTACTACTAGGATGGGTGACCTCCTGGGAAGTCTTCACCGGGGCAACCAAAAACATATCCATGAGCTCTTTGTTGGTAAAGCGGACAATATTATAGTCATTTTTTGTGCAATTACCAATAACACGACCATCAATTTCAACCAAACAAAAATTTATTAAGACAATGTGTTGTCATTAAAGCCATCCACTGGATTCGTACAGTAATATTATAGTAATATTATGACATGCAGTGATGCATGATACTGACTGTACACTCATTAAAATTCGTTGAAGCCCATGTTGAAGCCACCTGAGCCTGTTGTAGTTCAAGCAAATGATAGCTTCAACGAATTGCAAGTTTTTTTTTGAAAATTCAAAACAAAAATATAAATTAATAATTTATTTTTTATAAAATAGATAAAAATTATATATTAGTTTTAGAAAGAAAAAAAAAACCAAACTTGTATAAATTATAGATAATATAAAAAAGCCCAAATTATATATTTGTTTTAAAAAATAATAATCTAATCATTAGAAATTATAATAACACATAATGTGTAGAAAAATATAAAATGAAGATTAAAAAATTGACACATGTCTAATGTCTTTCCAAGTAAAGCCTAACAAAAATTAGGTTAAAATAAAACATCTTCTTTTTTATCTCCTTTCTTCTCCACTTTCTTCTCCACTTTCTTCTTCATCAACTTTAAAAAGAAAAAGGAAGCAACAGCATGCCCAGTGGATTGCTTTCTTTCACAAGTGAGCTCTCGCCTAGCCATTCTTGGCCGTCACGCCACAGCGTTGTGGTGTTCACCATCTATGTGGCCACGCCACCCACGTTCGTGGCTCCATTCACGAGCCATAACAGCTAGCTTAAGGATATGTTTGGTAGGGAGCTTTTATGAGCTTTTTCAAGCTTCTATTTTCTAGCTTTTAAGAAAAGACTCTTACACAATAAAATTTTTATTTGGTTGAAAAAGTTTAAAGCTTTTAGGTTAGAAGAAAAAACTTGAAGTTAAAAGCTCAGCATTTTAAAAACAACAAGCTTTAAGTATTTAAAATTTTACAAGTTTTGTACTAGAACTTCTATCGGCCTTTGTTAGTTTTTATTATAGTTACACATTTAACTCTTAATCAAAACCAACTACCTCAATACTTTTTAATATGTTTTTTCGCACGTTAATATTTAATAAAAAAATTACATCATAAAAACGAGCATTTTATTGTATTTAATTTGAGTATAGTATTGTCATATTTCTTTACTTTAAAAATTAACATATTCTCTTATTACCTGTTAATTTAGTTTGGTTCGTGTAGGTACCGTTTTGAGTCGAAAGGGTCAGGTCAGGTTTCATATTAGAATAGTACAGGGGCGGAACAAGATTCAGATCAAAACATGTTGGTTTAAAAAATTATTTATTTGATTAAAAGTTCCAACTACTTTGTTAAACATCCAAATATATTTAAAAGCTACAAGTAATAGCTATCAGCCATTAACTTCCAAATAGCAGCTAGTTTTACCAAACATACCCTAACATATCAAATTGGCTTTCCAATTCGTCTAGTTAATTAGATCTTTTCTAATTTTGACGAAGCTTCTTGTTTATTGTCGGCTCGTACTTCTTTTTTTGTTTTTATTACTCAACTAGTGTTTTACCCGGCGCGTTGCGCCGGGGCAAATCGGTAAAACTCGAGCGACGGTAAAACCCAAGCGTTGAGGTGGTAAGTCGACGCGAATTCGTTCGGTTTCGGTTACATGCGTTATTGTACCATAACTAAATCCAAGAATAAAATAAATATATTGTAAAAAATAAGGTGGACCATAGGATGGTGTCTATCGATAAAATTCAAGCATTGGTAAAACTCGACTATTGTCGATCTCGGGCGTTGAGACAGTGAGTCTACACGAAATCAGTCGGTTTTTGTCACGTTCATTACGATACCATAACTAAAACAAAACAAAAACTAAATTGGCATTTGATCGATTTTCGTTAGGTTCGTTATGCACCAAAAGTAAAACAAAAAAAATATGAAAAATAGAAAAAATGGCTTAAGCCAATAACGTGTCACCAAATGCCCCAATAGTGTCCTTGTGGCACCAAACCTCTCAATAATAAAATATTTAACATGACATGTATTCGGTCGGTATAACTCGAAAATTGGGAAAACCCAAGTGTTGCGGCAGTAAGTCGATGCAAATTTAGTCGGTTTCAATTACACTCGTTATGACACCGGAATTGAAAAAAAAAACATAAACAAAATTTGACATAGCCCAATAGCATTGTGCCACTTAGCCCAATCAAATTAATGGTGACACCAAATTTTGTGCTTATAATATATAATAATCATTGATATTTCTTTTTTTGTTTTTATTATTCAATCATTGATATTAATGGACAACTGATACGTATCAAATTAAAACTTTCCTAATTTTTCTACTCAAAATGCAAGAGCATAAATGAACTATTACGTTCAGTTTCTGAGTTCAATTAAATAGGAGAAAAAACAAATGAACAATTTTTTTTATAATTGTTTTTCCCTTTTTATCCTTTCTTTCTTTCTTTTCATTTCTTTCTAAATTAGAAATAAACTAGTTGGTTTACCCGCGCTATGCGGCGAGGATGTGAAACTGGAAATTTCGTCATACGTGGCGAGAGCATGTTTTGTTGATGTATACGTAAAGTTTTTTTGCCGTCGGCCACGCTCGTCTCACGACATCTCAAATCACCTTCTTAAACGAACTATAGTGTGGCATCACTTAATCTCAAGTCCATAACACACCACGATCGTCATAGTATATCGTTCCATGTTATAAACCTGGGACACGTAAGAAATTTATTTTGTACATTAACTACACAACACGTCGGTAACCTAAACTACACTAATATATTTATAACCTACGCACATTAACCAACATTTGAATGAGTTAATTTGTAATAAAACTAATTTGCTTTTGTACAATTAACCTCTTGAAAACTTTATTTCGTTTCACCTATTCATACAAATTTTAGGTAAACTACACTTAAAATTTCCATATATGAGACATCAAATATATTTAACGCTATTTAATTTAACCCCTAGCCATGTCCTTACATGCTTCATATGTTTCATACAATTATTTTTAATATATATATATATATATATATATAGTTTTGTTGCACATATCTTTCATTTATTTTTAAACTAGGATGTTTACCCGCCTCAAAAGCGGCGGGGCAACACGTAAATTAGAAATACAAACAGTGTTTATCCACATTTAAGGTATAAAACTAAAGCTGATGCTATCTCTCTTACTGATAATTCAATGGGCAATGATAATAAAAATGAAAACGAAAGAAAAAACAATGTCTGCTAGATTTCTTCCTACTTATACCCATATATGTTCCTTTCCAGGATTATATAACAGTTATTAATCCAGTTTTCATGAAGACTCAAACGACCTGACATTAAGTTAACTGTAAAGTTTTGTCTATTAATTCTTGAGATCATTTGACATGGCGGAAGGTATGCACCTAGTTGAGACTTGAGAGGACGTCCTGTTGGATTTATATTTTTATTTCCCCTTGTATATAACTATCATTATTCAGTTAGTTAGTTAGACTTCTGTTATTAGTTCAGCTATGTGTATAAATATTAGGGCTTGTATCTCTTCTTTAATCAATGAGAATTAGTCCTTTCTGAGCAAATTTACATTGTATCATCCAAATCGATTCTGATTTCAATCTTCTTTTGATTTTCGTTTCGCTTCCGCATTCAATCTTCGTTCAATTCAGTTCTTGATTAGTTCATTTCGTTTTTCATCATGTCTGCAACTTTATCTGTTCCAAATTCAATTTCAATCGATTCTTCCAATCCGTTGTTTCTGCATCCGTCTGATCATCCAGGGATGATTCTTGTTTCCAAATCGTTCGATGGTTCAGTTTTTGGTGCGTGGAAACGTGCTATGACTATCGCTTTATCAGCAAAGAACAAATTGGTGTTCGTTAATGGCGAATTTGTCTCTCCAACTGATACTTCTCAAATTAGTCTGTGGAATAGGTGTAATGATATGGTAATTTCATGGATCTTGAATGTTTTATCTCGAGAAATCAGTGCTAGTGTTCCCTATGTTACTTCAGCTCGTCAATTATGGCTTGAACTCAATGACAGATATGGTCAAGATAATGGTGCCAAATACTATCAGTTACAGAAGAGTTTATCGGATCTTGTTCAAGGTAATTCTGATGTTGCTTCATACTTCACCAAACTCAAAACCATATGGGATGAATTGTCATCTTTGAACACAATTCCGACTTGTACATGTGGCACTGCTCCTCTAATGGCTAAAAGAGATTAGGATCAAAAGTTTATGCAGTTCCTTATGGGCCTAAACTCTTGCTATGATACAACAAGAGGTAATATTCTCCTGATGAAACCCTTACCTACTATCAATCAAGCATATTCTTTTGTTGTTCAAGATGAGAAACAGCGAGAAATTCATTCACTTTCTCAGTTTCAAACTGAATCTGCCTCTATGAATGTATCTTATGCTAATCCTAATGATAACAAGAAGAATCAAGTTTGTTCTCATTGCAAGAAGTCAGGCCATCATGTTAGCAAATGTTATCGAATCATTGGATTTCCAAAAGACTTCAAATTCACCAAGCCAAAACGTGGGGCTGCTAATAATGTTGAATTGGAGTCAGACTTGCCATTTTCTGCCTCTCCACAAGAAACTAATGTTGCATCTTCAATTACTGTCAATCAGTACAATGAGTTGATGCAGCTTCTTCAGCAACACAATCTTGGTAAAGCTACAGCCTCATAGCCTACTTCTTCCATCCACTTTGCCAATTTTGCAGGTATTATGGCCTGTAATTCTACTTCTTTTCATTCTAAATGGATTATTGACACAGGTGCGAGTGATCACATGTGCAATGATCCAAATCTTTTTTCTTCCCTTCATTCAATTTCAAAACCTTTTCTTATTGGTCTTCCTAATGGTCATGTTATATCAGTTCATAAGATTGGAATAATTATCCTTCACAAACATTTAACTCTTTACAATGTTCTATTTGTTCCTGATTTCAAACATAATTTGCTCTCAGTTTCTAAACTTTGTGATAATAATCATGGAATTGTTTACTTCTCTAATAAATCTTGTTTGTTGCAGGCCCCATCAATGAAGAGTCCACTGGTCTTGGGTGATCTCTTAGATGGGCTGTACATTTTGCAAACAAACACTCCTTCCTTCAATTGTTCTAATGTTTCTTTGTTTAGTACTTCTGAATGTAATTCTGTTGTTTCTAATACAACTTGGCATCATAGGCTTGGTCATTTACCAACCTATAAGATGAAACTTTTAGATATCATTTCCAATAAAAACTTGGTTGTTCTTGATCATTGTTCCATATGTCCTAAAGCTAGACAACAATGTTTACCATTTCCGTCTAGTAATAGATCTACTAATGCTATCTTTGATCTTTTGCACATTGATATTTGGGGTCCTTACAAAGTTCCAACTTACAATGGTTGCAAATATTTTTTAACAATTGTAGATGATTTTAGTCGAACTACATGGACACACTTATTGACAACTAAAGGAAATGCTTTTTCCATTTTACAAAGTTTTATTGAGATGGTTGACACTCAATTTAATGTCAAAGTGAAATGTTTAAGATCGGATAATGCCTTTGAGTTGGGTAGTAGTCATGAGCATGCTACTTATCTTAAAAGTAAAGGAATTATTCATCAAACAATCTGTCCACATGCTCATCAACAAAACGGTGTTGTCGAAAGGAAACATAAACATCTCCTAGAAACTGCAAGAGCCTTGCTTTTTCAGTCAAAACTTCCTTTAAAGTTTTGGGGAGATTGTGTCTTAACCGCAACTCATTTAATAAACATATTTCCTACACTGGTTCTTGGTAACAAAACCCCATATGAGGTTCTAACAAATAAACCTCCTTCTTATTCTCATCTCAAAGCTTTTGGGTGTTTGTGTTATGCTTCTACTGTTAAACATGGTCATGATAAGTTTCAATCTCGTGCTATAGTGTGTTTATTCATTGGGTATCCTCTTGGAAAGAAAGGTTACAAACTATATAACCTTACCACTAATTCCACATTTGTTTCTCGAGATGTTGTTTTCTGTGAGCATCTTTTTCCATCTCTCAAATCCTCTAATTCATCTTCCATCTTCCCACCAATTGATAATTTCGGTTTTTTCTTTGATGACTCAACTTCTCACGACAATGTTTCACATTATGATTCTTCTCCATCTTCCACAAATGTTCCAAATTTTGATACTCCTACTCCATCTTCTCCTATTCTTTCATCATCTTCTGATCATTTAGATCCTCCTCAGGTTCGTAAAACAACCAGAACATCTCATCCACCATCTTATTTGCAAGATTATATTTGCAATAATGTTCATCTTTCGGATTCACATGTTAACTGTTGTCATACCTTAACAAATGCTTGTCTTGCCACTGTTTCAATTCCATCGTTTGAACTTTCTAATTCTAGCCAAAACATAACTCATCACCTTGATATCTTGCATGAACCTACTTCTTATAAACAAGCTGTTCAATTCCCAGCTTGGCAAGATGCTATGAACAAAGAATATACGGCTCTTCAAAATAATAACACATGGACAGTTGTTGATCTTCCTTTAGGGAAGAAACCTATCAAGTGTAAATGGGTCTACAAGATTAAATATAATGCCAACGGTACTATTGAAAGGTGTAAAGCCCGTTTGGTTGTAAGGGGGGATACACAAAAATTTGGCATTGATTATAATGAAACATTTTCACCGGTTGTAAAAATGACAACAATTCGTTCGCTTATTGCTATTGCAACCAAATTTAAATGGCCTTTATTCCAGCTTGATGTGAATAATGCATTCTTGCATGGTGATCTAGATGAAGAAATTTACATGTCACCTCCTCCTGGTATGTCTTTACCTTCTAATCAAGTTTTAAAATTGCAAAAGTCTCTTTATGGCTTAAAGCAAGCTTCAAGACAATGGTATGGCCAGCTATCAGGTGTTCTTAAATCAAAAGGTTATGTGAGATCTGGTAATGACTATTCTTTGTTCACTAAATCAATGGGCTCATCTACTGTCCATGTGGCTGTTTATGTGGACGATATTTTGGTAACCGGGAATAATGTTGAGGAGATTACTTCTTTAAAAGAGTTCTTACATGATACCTTTCAAATTAAAGATTTGGGATCTTTGAATTATTTTCTCGGGATTGAGGTTTTACATCATGACAATGGTCTTATTCTATCACAAAGAAAGTTTGCCAAAAACTTGTTGGCTGATTTTGATGATGTTAATCTTCATATTCAACATTTTCCTCTTCCCCCTCATTTACAGTTGAAAACTAATGAAGGTGAATTGCTTTCTGATCCTTTGAGATACAGGCAGTTAATAGGTAAATTGAATTACCTAACACATACGAGGCCAGATCTCTCATTTGCAGTTCAATTCCTAAGTCAATTTATGCAAGAACCACGACTTTCACATTGGAATGCAGCATTGCATACTCTATCATATGTGAAAGGCACTTATTCACAAGGATTATTTTTTAATAATTCGGATTCTTTTGATCTTCATGCTTATTGTGATTTTGACTGGGCCTCTTGTCCCAATACTAGAAAATCCGTAAGTGGCTATTTTGTTACTCTTGGAGGATCACCAATTTCCTGGAAATCAAAGAAACAACCAACGGTTGCTTTAAGTTCAGCAGAAGCTGAGTATAGATCCATGCGACGGGTCACAGCTGAATTAGCTTGGTTGACTCGTTTATTACACGAGCTACATGTTCCTAATGTTACTCCTATACCTCTCAAATGTGACAACCAAGCTGCTATATACATTGCTAAAAATCCGGTCTTCCATGAACGTACAAAACATATAGAGCTTGACTGTCACTTTGTCCGTGAAAAACTACAAGAGGGACTTATTACTTTGTCACATACTAGAACTACGGATCAACTTGCGGACATATTTACAAAGAGCTTGGGTGTTCCACAGCATCGAGATATTCTACACAAGTTAGGTGTTTCTATACCACCTACTTGAGGGGGGATGTTGGATTTATATTTTTATTTCCCCTTGTATATAACTATCATTATTCAGTTAGTTAGTTAGTTAGATTTCGGTTATTAGTTCAGCTATGTGTATAAATATTAGGGCTTGTCTCTCTTCTTTAATCAATGAGAATTAGTACTTTCTGAGCAAATTTACACGTCCACAGTTGCTGCTTTGGTTGTTTCTGATTGAGTACAGTGGAGCTCTCAAAACATGTTGGTTAATTCTTCACAGGGACGGAACCACGGGAGGGTTAAGGGGGTCCGTTGACCCTCCAGTGGCCAAGATTTGGTTAACCTATATATTCAACATAGACACACTTTTATAATTAAACCCTTCGAAATGCATCACGATTTGTAGTTAGTGTGAAGAAAAAGGAGTAAAAATACCATTTACAGAAAAGCTCCGGTGGCCGGCATGTGGCTTTGGGAGCTCGAGATGATAAAGAAGAAGAAAGAAGAATGGCTTTTCTTTAATAAATAAATATAAACTAACATATAATATATGTCACCACGTGACTCTGTTAATCTATCCCTACCTATTTTGATAACTCCAATTCTTTTTTCCTTTATTTATTTTTTCTTCTTAATTTTGATAGATATTTCATTTTTATTCTTTAGTTGTTTGTTAAAAAATGATAAGAAGATTAGTTTCTTCTTCAATGTGAGTTTACATTTGTTTGTTTTAGAATTTCCACTTTATACATTTCTATCATAATTTTACTGTTTTAAAATATAACTAGATAATACATTTTCATATGACGTAGAGATATCCGTTTTAGGTAAACAACTAGATAAAAAAAACTTAAACCAAACACAAGGGGTAGTTAGATCGGTTTAATTACAACAGTAGCAATAACAAAAATAATTCGAAAATAAGTTGAAATATTAACACTAACTAATGTAGAAAAAGTTTATTACGACCCCCCAGTTAAAATGTTCTGGTTCCGTCACTGATTCTTCAGTTGTTGACGAGTGAAAGCATGTACCTAAAAAGCCAACTTACAAGAAATTTAAAAAAAGAAAACCTATGAAATACTAAAACAATAATCTTACAATTATAATTCTTCGTTGCCGGTAGAATGTGCATTAACCTTCAAATTTCTAATTATTTCCAGCATATAGCATTGACCTTCAAATTTCTTATCATTTTCTGCATCTAACAGTAAATGTGTTTTTTAATGAATGACATACCCATATGTAAAGTAAAATATTTTGTTTTCAACAAAGTCAATCAGGAATGTAAAACCAAAAGCTTAACTAAATGCCATGACTCAACTTTAGCTGATTATGAAAACATTTAAACCCATTAGTATATACTAACTATACCCTTATTTATCAAGCACTTTAAACGTGTCAAAAATAGAAGTGTATACCCAACCCTTTGCGGGGGTCTATAAAAACACCACATTTAACACCCAAGTACAAGTTCATTTTCTCATCATTACATGGCTGTATAATAGTTCTATTTTACAACCTTATAACCTCATCCATTCCACAGTGTAGGCATGGATAAAGTGGACGAAGGTTACGAAAATTTGTACATGTTTATTGTTTTCCGAAGTTATTTTGGGTTTAGGATCGAACTTGTTTAAACTCGCCTCATTAATTATTAATTAACTGTTAAATAATTTATACACATTTATAACTATAATTATATATTATAGTTATAATTATAGTTTAATGCATATAATAACTACTAGAGCTTGGCTTATAGACGGTCAACTTACCCGCTAACTTCCGCAATGTCTCGGGAGATGTTCATCTTCTTGGTGGTACCTTTGTATAGTTCTTCAAGAGTACATGAGAAATCCCTCTCAACCGGAGCTGCATTTCGGGGGCGAATCCCTCTCCACTGTTGCTGCCACTCACACATGAATAACTTTCTTGGTCATAGTTCTAGTCCAGTAATCGTTTCATCTTTCATTCGTACTTTATTCTAATACATGAACCTCTCATTAGCCATGGTTGTATCCCTGGTTCTCTCATAATTAAAAAGGGTAACCAACGCAGAAAGTTAATTTCTTTCACGCATTTCATCAAACACCTTGGGAGCATCTTCCAAATCACCCAGTTCAACAAAAATGTCCAGAACCTATTAATTTTTTGTATCTTAACTTCCTACATGAATTACTTTCTTATAATATATAAACATGTGTCTGGGATGACATTAACTCGTTTGCCAGTTGACAATGCCCAGATTATTGTTTACTACAACAGCCACATGTTGAACCCGATCGAATGTGGGTTCATTTCATTACTTTTCCCCCAAAATTGTTTATAGGGTTTTGAGTTTTTTATTTTGAGCAATTAATCTTTTATTCGATATGGGAAAGTGCTAGAGGGAAACGAAATATGAAACGTCTACCTGGTTTTCGGTGTACGTGTGAAGAAATCGGCCTATCTTCTTCGTCTGAAACATAAATCTGCGACTATATCTACGAAGAAATCCGATTGAGATAGTTGAGAGGAAGACGAATTGATACCTGTGATGATGGAAATCGGGTGAAAGAATTAGTCTTCTCCGTTTGAAACGGGTCTCTCGTATCCCTTGAGCAATACACGGGTCTCTGATAATGGTGGCGTGGAGCCATTGATTGACGATGAAAGAGAAGACGATGAGTGTGTAACAATAGCCTTTCAACGTGGCAAATAATCTAAGCAAGCTCATAACTGTTATAACTAACACCGATTAAAAAAGTATTAAATTGATCTACAGTAGCATTTTTTGTTATAACCGTAACTTTCAAATTAATAGTTATATAATTATCTTCATAAAATCTGCTTTGATCATGATTGATATTCTGATTTAGTTAGTGTAACACATTATTGATTGCATTTTGTGTAGCAATGTCCTCGTATGCTTCCCCTGTTAAACACCAAACAAAATTATGTTACATCCTTATGTTGTATACATCTGATACTTGTTAAACATATTTTACATTTATTTTTCAGTTACCTCCATAACTCCACTTTGATCATCCATGATATTCTCTTTTTCCGGTTGTTGCTTTCACCTTCAATGAAAAAAAGCATCATCACACGGAAACTCAAACTATGTTTATCAAACCTTGCTTCTTTCTTTTGATGCATATAAGGGTCATGTGAATACTTTTCTTTCTTTCCTTCGTCTGTATTACTATAGTATGAAAACCTGAAAAATAAACCTAAAACTTGAGATTGATACACCATAAAGCAAGGTGCAGGATTACAGATTGTATAAATTGAAAGTCAACATTTTTAAGATAAACTTGTGAACGATTCTTACTTGATATGGATCAAATAAGAGTGTAGTTGATTCAGATTGTTTATGCAATTCTTGATGAAGACTTGAGGCCAAAATTGAGGTTTGAGTAATCTTAAGTTTTAATTGTTGGCCGTGGACACTCCTAACTAACAAAATGTTATCGTCACTCTGAACTTTCAATGTATTTTATGTTACAACTCTCAAACTAACAAGACACCAAGTGTGTTAATATTATTGCTGATGTGACTTTTTTAATGATGGAATAATAAAAATATGTGAGTCCCACACCACCACCTTCTCTTTCTTCTACTCCATAAAACCCAACCTCTATTCCCACCACCCCACCGAACACCTCCACCACCGCCACCCACCACGACCATGGAGCCACACCAAGGTTTGAATCTTTTAAATCCAATTGCTCATAAAGAAATTAATTATTTAATATATATATATATATATATATATATATATATTAATTGTACAATTCCAAACTACAAAGTAATTTATCTATAACAAATAAAGATCTATCAAAAGTAAACATTATTAAATATTAAATATCAACTTTTAAGTATTATTTTTTAAGAATTTTTACATATATTCTCTTACTAAACTTCTTAATTACATATTTCTCCAATGTTAAAATCTTAGTTATATATTTCCTCTTTTAACATAGAATTACCCTTTTTCCCTTATTATGCATTATTCAGTTGTAAAGAGAGTCTGCCATATATTTTAAATTGCAAAATCAAAATTGAATTATAAAAAAATTAAAAATAAAAAGAACCAATTATTTGCTATGTTGCAACGAACATGACTATTAATTAACTCATAATAAACAAATAACATATTTATTTGTTTTTCTTTTAGAAAATTAAATATATAGCCATTTTTCTTTATAAATGATTATAAGCAAATGACTTTTCTTGAACTTAATGATTAAAGAGATTTTTCCGTATATTCTTAAGTCTCTTAATTAAATATTTTTTAATAATAAAACCTTAATTAATATATTCAATCTATAAACTATATAAATTTTTTTTTATATTTGCTAATGATTGAAAAAAATCAACTTCAATTGCATTTATTAACATCGACATGTTTGTCTTAGCACCGACTCGGTTTGGGTATAAATTAGGGATATATGTAATTGTTATTAAGAAGGGGATATACGTAAAGTTTTATAATTAGTTCATTAACATTAAAGCTGTCATTTAATTAGCTAATTTTAGTAAAATTGAGAGATATGTAATATATGTGGTTTAGGAAGGGGAAATATATAATTGATTTTTAAGAAATGGGTATATATGTAATAAGAAAACTTAGGATCAAATACAAATGAAATTAACATGCTAAACATGAGAATCAAGTAAAGTAATTATATATACAAATAAAATAATTATTATAGAGTAATTATGTAATTCCTCTATGATAATTACTCTACTTGATTCTCACGTTTAGCACGTTAATTTCATTTGTACGTTAATCTTCCCCTATATATATATATATATAACGAGTGTTTTACCCGGCGCGTTGCGCCGGGACCGGTCGGTAAATCCCGGACGATGGTAAAATAAAAGCAGTCTGGTAAGTCAATGCAAACTTGTCAGTTTTAGTTACGTTCGTTATGGTATCGGAACTGAAACAAAAAATAAAACAAAACAATATAAAACTCAGGTAAACCAATGGGGTGGCTTCGATCAGTAAAACTCGGGCGTTGAGGTGATGAGTCTACGTAAGTTTGGTCAGTTTCCGTCACCTTCGTTACGGTACCAGAACTAAAAAAACAATATTGGCATTATGTCGGTTTTTGTTAAGTTCGTTACGGTAACGAAACTTAAACAAAAAGCGGTAATTCTACAAGAATTTAGTCAGTTTCACTTAACAACACAACCATTCGACCTACACCAAAGTTAATGTTTAAAAACAACCATTCTCACGTATACATAAACATAAATAACACACTTGAAAAAAATAACCAAAACCATAAACAACTTGAAAAAAGTAACCATAAAGAAACATTTGATTAAAAAAACCAATGTTGCAAAAAGCAAGATTTGATCCCTGGTTGCAAGCCGGCATAGGTGTTTAACACAGTCAACGTAACTATCCAACCAACCCCAACTTACATGCGCAAACTCAAAACCAATAATACATATACAAAAAATAAAAGAAACTCATTTTGTGTGACACCAAACTTCTTAATTATATTATAGTAATGATTAATTCCTTTTAACTTACATTTTATTTCTCTTTATTTTCCTTTTAGTATTTTTTTTTCTGAAACTTAATAACACAATTTTCTCTTATTTTCTTTCTTTTTCACATTTTAAAAACTCTCTGGAACACAATAATTTTTTCCCTCCCATTTAATTTCTTTTACATCAATAAATTAACTCGGTAACACAGTGTTATAGAAAAACTGTTTGGACTAGGATAAGAAAATGATCGAAAACTATTCTTCAAATTGATTCATTTAAAATTATTTGCAATTAAGACGGTATTTGGGTACTTTTTATTTGAAAATCTTAGGTTGTTCAAAAGATTCGTAGCTCACAGTTCTCTCGAAGCTTACTCAAAAATAGCTCCAAAAAAACTTGAATCTAAACAATCTGGCCCCGCTCGGCTCGACTCGACTTCTTAACGAGCCGAGCTCGAGCCATGTTTGGCTCGACTCGTTTAGATCAAATAAATTTTCATATTTTAAAGCATACCCAAATAAGAAAAAATAAAATAATACAACTTTAAAACATTATAAAAAGAAAAAAAAAATCTAACATATAAAGTTATAAATTCTCAATTTTATAAATTTTATACAAATTAATGTTACAAATATTTTTTGGTTGTTTTTTAAATCAATATTTGTAAAAAAAATGTTAAAATTGATAAAATAAAAAATAAAAAAAATAACGAGCTCGATCGATAAAGTTTAATGAGCCTGAGCTTGACTTGGCTAAGCTCAAATCAATCATAGTCTTAGAAATTCATAGTAGTTAATAGTGTACGATAAAAATGGGAAAAAAAAAGGAAAACGGGAGGCAAGTGGCATTGGACAAGATGTAAGTTTGATAAGAATCCTAGATAAACACAAGCACAAGCAGACGATTATAATGATTTACAAAAGATGAAGACTCGAGCTTATTCAATGTCTAGTCAAATAAATTTAAAACATCAATAATTCGTGTTTGCTTTTTTTATCATTTATGGGTGGAACGGTTTGGGGTTGCACCTTTTCATATTTTAATTTACAAAATAAACAAAGTTGTGTCAAGGTATATGTAAAAGGGCATGTTGTACATGTAATGTAAGTGCTACCTTGGTAAAGCTTTCACGTTTTAACCAACTAGAGTAATATGTAACGTTGAGGTAAAATGTGTTGTACTGGGTGAACTTTTTTTAATTATTATTTTTTTTAAAAGAAAATGATTCATATAACTGGTGGCTAAATTCTATTGGCTTTAGAGAAATTATTTATCACTCATTTATATGAGAGATATAAGGAATGACTCTGGCTTGCCAGGGTTCGAATCTTGATCTCACCCGGTTTTATCTTCTCCTCGCTGTCGTGCCGTTTGGCGGGTGCGGGGCCGGGTTTTATCCGGGGAATCCCTCAACAGGTGGACCGTTAAGGGCTCCGTCCGTCAGGACTCATGGCCGGCTCGGGTTACCTTTAGCCAACGGGGACCGCGTACGGAGTACCCGGCGTTACTTAGTTGGTCGTTCCCAAAAAAAAAGTGATGCCAGTGGAAGGCAAGCGCAGTGCCCCATGACGCTAAAGTTGTTATGGTGGCGGGCACTAAAACTTGCTAACATAGTGATTTTCACGCCACAAACAAACAACCATAACACAGTCTAAAATAACTTTCTTATTTGTCGTTAAAACAACAATGAACGAGTCTCCACATTACTTAACAAAAAAAATTAGTACTGAAGTGATTGGCTATAGATTTTACTCCGGCAAATACATGTTTTTGCGTTAATTTGTTTTCATCATCCACCAACTAGATTACATTAGGCTGAGGGGTGTGGGGGGCGCGAGTGGGGGCTCCAGCCAATAATATTGTGACGTGTGGCAGAGAGAGAAACTTGATAAGATGGGTGTTGGTTTTGGTGCTCGCGCCCCGGGCCCTGTTGTGGAGGGGCGCGAGAGGGGGCGCGAGCGGTTTTTTTTTATTTTTTATAAATGTATTAAAAAAACGTATTATTAAAAAAACAAGAAATTACTTAAAAAAACACACATTTTTTTGAAAATTCATAATAAAAAAAAACATACTAAAAATTAAACAAACAATAATATTTAATAATAAAACTAATCTAATACAAGATCATCTGGTCGACTCGCCCACAAATGTTCAACCAACTCATGTCGAAGATCCCCGTGTATCTCACGGCTCTTGATATTTGCTATGTTATGAAGTTTTTGTTGATCACTGATTGTGGACGGTTGTGGCGGAATGTCACCTTGGTAGTTTTGGCATATAGCTTTGCCCTCGTCTTCTAACGTCATGTTGTGTAGGATAAGACACGTGTAGACGACGTCCATTATCCTCTCCCGAGTCCAATAACGTATCGGGTTCGCCAGAACATAATATTGTTTTTTTATAGCTCCAAAAGCTCTTTCAATATCTTTTCTAGCAGACTCTTGCTTCTTCGTAAAATACTTCCGTTTGTCGGCGATTGGATCTGTAAAAGCTTGAACTAACACAGCCCATTCGTTGTAAATACCATCGACCAGATAGTACCCGTACTTGAAGAGTTCTCCATTTGCAAGAAAAGATTGAGGTGGTTCAACCCCGTCGATAAGGTCGTTGATCAAATGTGACTGATCGATAACATTAAGGTCGTTATTTGACCCAGCAACACCAAAAAAAGCATGCCAAAACCAAAGATCCTGTGACACCGCCGCCTCAAGTATGAGGGTCGGCCCTTCATGATCACCACAGTGGAACTGACCTCGCCAGGCCGTTGGACACATAGCCCATCCAACATGCGTACAATCGATGCTACCTAGCATCCCAGGAAAACCATGTTTTTCTGCGTGCACCTCATATATGCGTTGGATGTCATACGTTGTAGGTTTACGCAGATATCTCCGAGCGTAAGTCGATATGACTCCTACGTACAATATATATTACAAAATGTAATAAATATTTAATAAAAAGTAAAATTAATGTTTTTTACCTTGGCAGAAAAAATGAAGGGATTCAAGTGCAACCCTTTTCGACATCTGTAAATACTCATCCAAAGCGTCCGACGAGATGCCGTACGCTAATTGACGGATAGCAGCCGTGCATTTTTGAAGAGGGGTAAAACCGGGAAGACCCCTAGCATCCTCCCTTTGTTGAAAAAAGGGATACCGTGCCTGTAAATCACTCGCTATACGCTGTGAACAATTGCCTGCTCATTCGAAAACGAGTTCGAAAATCCGACTCCGCGTATACCGGTTGAGGGCTAAAATAATGCCTCATCAAAGTATCGTTAGCACCCGATCGATCACGATCACGAGGTGGTGCTCTAACCCTCGGGAGTCGGGGTTGATGGGCTTGATTTTGCAAGAGATTGACCACGGTTGCGGTCAAAACTCCCCCTACATGAAGAAGCAAATCATCCTCTTCGGAGGAGTCGGAATCAGACGAGTACGACGACATTATTTTAAAAAAAAAATTGGTTTTGGGATATTATATATAAGTTTGGAGATTGAAGTTGTGTTTGATATGGTTAAAATGGGTTGATGGTATGTGATATTGGTATGTGATATGTGATATTGGTTTTATAGAGAAAAAAATTTTTTTTTTTAATAAACAAAGAGCCCAACGGCTCTATTTACGCAACCCAAGACCCCTTCACGCCTATTCCCAGCCGCTACCCCTCTTGCGCCTGCCTCTTTTTCCGCGCTCGCGCCCCTCTCGCGCCTCGGTGGTGTGGTGCTCGCGCCCCGGGGCGCGAGCGGATGGGCTCACGCGCCCCCTGTCGCGCTCCACACCCCTCAGCCTTAAACTTAACTAGTTTTCTGTATTTATATTGATTTTATTATTAATTAAATTTGCATTAAAACACTTAAACCATTTCCATCATTAGTGATTTGGTAGATAGTTGTGGTCAATTTGGAAGATAGAGGAAAACTGAAGAGGTATAGTCGAGTATGATGTGACGAGGAGAGAGAAGCATTAAAGTTTGTCTATAATGATAAAAAAGGCGAGAAATATAATAAGAGAAGACTGCCCGAGATGGGTCCCAATGTGGTGGAGAGAAACCCGCCCTTCCATGGGCATCAACGGAGAATATATTACTAGAATTTTTGATAATTTTTTTAAAATGGCAAATGCTACTCATAATCTACTACTAGGGATGATCTGAAGGTACGGATGTATCGTCAAATATTCAATATGATTCCATAAGATCTAGTTTCGTTCATGTAAGGGATTCTAGCCAATTTAAAGTATCTTCTGATCAATTCAGAGATCATTTTGATTCCATTAGTAATGAGGATTCAGAATATCACACACTGCTCAATCAAAGAGAGATCGCTTCTTTACTACGTACAAATAAATATAAATTACACATTGGTTCAAGTTTGAACCAACGAGTACACAACGTGTCAAAGGATCAAAGTCCAAAACCATAAAGATAACCATCTTAAAACAAGTATTAACTTCCACGTCAAAACGCTAATGGAGCGGTTTAAAATTGGCACATTATAAACTAAAAGATATGAGGTGGATCGACCTCTAGTAGTGTTTAACATGATGTCCTGGATATA